>NC_088308.1:22223257-22526287 GCF_910592395.1 Lineus longissimus | reverse complement strand
TACTTACTTATCAAAGAATCATAAAACCAACCTTTATTGGCTGAAAATTGAGGATACTGATATGTAAATTGGCCAACATGTCAAATAATTACACTTCAATCACCATGTCATGAAAATAAACTTTCTCCATTTCAGCTCACTGCCCTCTTCACAACACCCAAACCCCTGCAAGCATTCTGCGCAGCCCCTCTCGACACCTACTTGGCCATCCCCGCAGGCACTGAAGTGGCCATGAATCTAGTCAACACGACCGTCTGCGGCTTGGACCAAGCCAAGATTGTGGCTGAATTCAATAGCAGGATTGGGAACTTGTCAAGCAAAATTGAAGCGGTAGGTCTTTAAAATGATTATTTGAGAATTCGGCAGTTTTAGGATCTTTTTGATCTTTGGATTTTGGATGGATGTTTGCTGTTCATGTTGATTTGGTTTTGTAAATTCCTTAGGCCGGTCCCACAAAAAGACACTGCATCATCAGTCAATCATTATCACTCAAATCACATCATGCTGCCTTGTAATATCCGGTGTTTTATGACGTATCAGGGTGTGCGATAGAAATGACCTAACGTATCTTATACCATGTACATGCGGGTTACAATATGAAAAGACTGGAGCAACTTAGAAAATCTTTCTCATCATTCTTATCATGTGTTTATTACAGCTTTTCATGGACAAGTCCTTGGCGGTGATTCCTCAACCGAACGTGACGGAATTCCTAACAAACGTCGACCTCATGCAAAAGATTCTTATGACGATGATCACAGCGCCTCCGCAGTGGGTGGGGTACTACGACTGGATGAATGCAACAGTATGGCATAACGTCCTTGAGAATCTCGAGAAGATGTGGCCCAATGATACAGCTTCCATGTAAGTTGTTTCCATTCTATATTTCTTCACCGTTTGCTCTTCAGTTGTATTTGACATCTAGCTTGGAAAATGTGCCAGTGGAAGTAAAACTATGACTTGCCCAAGGCCTTTCTCTTAAAAATGGCACTTGTCGCGATAGGGTACGACGGTGCTCCATGTCCCAAGCTTCAGCCGTTTTCTTGAATGATGTCAATTCTATGTTCTATTCTATGAGTGAACTACATTGTATCAATGTTCTAAACTCGACAGTTTTCAACTCTATCCACTTAGTGGCAACAAGGACACACCTCTGGTACTAAAACGCCACCAAAATCAAATGAGTGGTGCATTCCATTCATCTCAATTGTATTCTTTTTGACTTCCAGAATCAACCAGGCCCTAGCAGGACTACAACAGGGCCTTGACAGCGTCATGCCGATGCTCGCAAATAACACGGAGGCACTCCAAGGTTTACGCACAACGCAAGAACTTCTGAACTGGATGAACAACTACCTGAACCAGGGCACGAAATGGAACCCTTTCTCTCTGATTGAGAATACGACTGAGTTGAACAAACTGTGGGAGATCGTTAAGAGGATGCCGACTGTTCTGGATATGGTCCTGAACACGATGACTGATCCTGTCAAGGTAATATCATTGTGGCCAACAAACTCTAAATTAAGGGACCAGTGGCATTATTACCAGCTGTTGGCTGCCCAGTCACCTTCCACTCTACAGTAGCAGTTCACAAATATAGATACTCAATCAATTTTGGCATTTGTAAAGCGCTCTAATTACTCAGCCGGTGGGTATTCTAGAGCACTTTCTTTCCCGAAGGCAGCTACAAATAGGTGGAACTTAGGGAGGGACTTGAAAGTCTGGACGGAATCAGTGTTTCGAAACCTTGACGGCAGCTGGTTCCACAATTTTGGAGCAGCTGCCGTGAAGGAATGACCACCAAGAGTTTAGCTCTGAATGGGGATGTAGTGTCAGTTCAGTCAACGGGAAATGCTTTCACCTACCCATAATTTCTATTTCATGATTTCAGAGTAATGCCCTGGTCAATGGTCTTATGATCAATCCAGCCACATACTTGGCTACGATCTGCCAGAACTCGAACTGGAGCACTGTGTTTAGCCATCATCTGAGCCAGGGACAGGAGGTGAACAAGATTAGACAAGAGCTCTGTAGCCTGAATATGACATTGCTGGAAGCTGAGGTCAAACAAATGGCTCAAACAGAATTTGGTGCAATCATCAATGCCGTAAGTATAATTTCCTTTAAGCATCAAGTGCTCCAGATCAAAATCTGCCATGACGATGTTGTTATAGAGCTAAAATGGTGTTGCCTATGGCCAACCCTTAATGAGGAAATACCTTTGCTGACCATATCTGTTAATAATAGTTTAGCAAGTTAATAATATATCAATAATTCTAAATTTCAATTTTTTTTTCAGGCAACCAGTAATGCCACTGGGAGTTTCAACACTGCAAACCTCTTCACCTCAATCAACACAATGAGCAACTTAATCCAGAAGTTGGTTGGCGAGACCGCCCCTGGGAAATTCCCATTCGCTTTCAACCCAAATGACTATCCATTATTCAATGAGCAAATCTGGAAGACCACTGTGGACAGATTCTTGTTTGAGATGCAGAATAAGATAGGCAATGACACAGATAGGTATGTTGACTCATTCAAGCAGACGTCAGCCTGGAACAGACGTCATTCACAGTCCGTACTTCCTCAAAAACTAAGTGCATATGTTGGAAACTATTTGAAGGTCTAATTGAGAGGCTTGAGGACAGACAAAGTAACCTAGCGTAGTTGATATCGGACTATAAACTCGACCAACTTGAAATGTGTATAAATGGGTACCGGTTGGAATGATCAGCTAGTGCGCTGAATTGACGGCAGCCTTTCTGAGTTCTACTGAAAGGTTTCAGGAGAGACCGGGGTAATAATGTAAAGCGCTTTGAGCGGGCAAACGGCCTGGATACTGCGCTATATAAGACGCATCATTATTATTATTAAATGGAACTTTTTGTCCTCAGACTGACACTTGGTTCATACTTTAGAGTACACGCATGTAACTTCTGCGAATTTGAAGTGCAAACATTTCTAAATCTGCTCTTCATTTTTTTCCAGCATTATAGCGCTGGTTGGCCAGTTTGACTGGGTATTCACCACCCTTCTTGCCCAGACTGGAGCAGCCTCGGGTGATATCCAAAATGCCATGGAAGCTCTGTCCTCACTGACGGGGATGTTCAACAATGTTGTGAAGTCTCTGATGGGTGAGTTTGGTGACATTTCAAAGATGACTATTCGACACAGTTTTTCAAGGTATTTTCAATTGGTTCTCAGACATGACATATAAAAACGTCATTTGGCAACTGCTCGGAAATACTAATGACGTGTAAAAATGTCATTGGCAGGGAAGGTGCTCTGCCATCTCCTTCTCTTTGTCCCCCCCCCCAATACCTACATGACCATGTATTTGTAACTTTTTCAGACAACTCCTTCAGTATGGAAGTGGTTCTTGGCCAGGGCTCCGAGATTCAGAAACTAACCAAGCTGTTCAACGCCCTCCCAGACATCACTGGAATGATCATGGCTGCTGGAATGAACACTCATCAGGTAAGATTTTCAAGTCATCTTGTGGTTTTTGTGGTGCTAAAAGCGGTATTTTAATTGTTTTGTGTCTATAAAGGAATGTATTTCTAAAGGGTGATTTTTCATTGTTTTGCAAATACATAACAAACTCACCTCTCTGTTAATATTTTCCAGAGTGGACCTTTCCTAACCCAGCTTGCCATGATGAACGGGACTGACGATTTCGTCGCCTTGTGCAAGTCTGACTGGAAAAAGTATCTCACGATGCCCAAGGGATCCAGCATCAATGTAGCAGACGTCCAGTCTGCTGTCTGCTCCCTCAATATCACCTTGCTCGAGCAGCAGATGTCAACCGAGTTCGGTTCCCTGGTACAGTTGGTGAGTATCAAACTTGTGCTATTCGAGTAACTTTCAGATAATGTAAGAAACAACTCTAGTCTCATCAATCTAAGACCATTCTGAACATTCTATTCAGATGTTAGAGTGTTTTTCAGATAGATCTGGCCAAAGATACTTGGCTGACCTTTTGTCATGTAATCTCAAATACAGATGTAGTAATGTTACACAACCCTTGTGTCATTGTTGACCGGTTTTAGTGGACACAGTGAAAGAGCCCTCAGGATAATCTAGTGTAAATGTGCAACACCACTATCTTTTGGTAAATGTAATTTGATCACATTCCTGAGTTGAACTAAGTACATTCTACCAGAACGAATGTAAAGCAATGCACTTATCGTTTTGCAGATGGGTGGTTCCAGTGGATCCAAGACTCCCTTCAGTTTTGCCTCCCTCATCATGAAAGCCACCCAAACGGCGGCCATCACTTCCAAGCTGATAGGTGGCGTGAACATCTCCACATCGTCGTACCCCTGGGCCGACGAGAGCCGCTGGATGTCAATCATCAACGACTACAACGCACAAACACAGAATGTTTTGGCTCAGTAAGTTTATTCAGATTGCGATAATATTTGGATTTTCTTTTAAGGACTGGGAAGCACTTTTTGAGTGTGCTGTAAGGAATCTGTAAACTTGTCTTTAACCACGATTTTAATTTGTTTCACATTCAATCTAAATATTCTTGTCTTTATTTTAGGATTCTCAACGGCATTGAAGGATTTGGCAGCATGTTAGCAGCAACCGTACCAAACCAGGAGCTGATGCCGGCCATCCATATAATGAACCAGGTCATGGAGCTTGTCCTCACGAAGATGGGAGACTTAAACCGTAAGATTCACTGCTCTTGTGTCTTTTAGGTGTTGAGCAGATCCTGCAAGTGTTATGGCCTCTTACTGCAAATGTTCGGCCTCTTACTGCAAGTGTTTGGCCTCTTACTGCAAATGTTCGGCCTCTCACTGCAGGTGTTCTGCCCTCTTACTGCAAATGTTCGGCCTCTTACTGCAAATGTTCGGCCTCTTACTGCAAATGTTTGGCCTCTTACTGCAAGTGTTTCGGCCTCTCACTGCAAGTGTTCTGGCCTCTTACTGCAAGTATTCTTGCCTCTTACTGCAAATGTTCGGCCTCTTACTGCAAATGTTCGGCCTCTTACTGCGTTGGAGGTTTACAGTTTCTTCTTGTACCGTAACGTAATTGTTGTATTCTTTCAGAGACTCATATCGTCCTGTCGGACCTGTTCAAGTCACCAGAGCTGAAAAAACTGTTCATGTACCTTGATAATGCACCATATTTATTTGACGTGCTTACATACTCGATGCAGATGCCTATGGTAAGATCAACATTGCAATCAATGAGTTTCATCGTAGAATGCAAGTCATATCAAATCAGATTTTTTTCGAGTTGCCTAATTGTCAACCAAATTTGGAAGCAATAAATATGACAAGTGATTGCTTGTTACCTTAGGGTAAACCCCTAGCTCCCAGATGGTGGCTATTGGCCATTACCATAATTGGTGACCAACTGCTACGGCACCCAACAAAGGGAAAAAGCAGAAGAAGGAGATGGTGATAGAATTTGTAGCACCCTGTAATAGTGTTGATTAAAGTCTCCTGAAGTCTAATACGTCTTTAATTCTGGGAATCAGGGGAGCGGTAATCGAGATGGTCGATTGTTCGAATATTGTCTTTTAGAAAATGATTAATCTCTTTCAGTTTTGGAATCTCACAATGGAGAAAAATATCACCGTGGCTTTCCTGAAGTTGTGTCATCCCATGTCGGACGTCACCCAGTATTTCGGTGTTCCTGCTGGATCCAATGCCAATTTGACCGCTTTGAAGGAAGAATTCTGTAAGATCAACATTGCCACGCTGATGGAGGAAGCGCAGGCGGAGTTCAACATCCAAGACATCATTGCCGCTGTAAGTTTGTCTATGTTGTTCTTTTGTGGTCTTTGTCATCTAGGCCAGTACTTGTAGGACCCTATACCATCGAAAAAATACAGACGACAACCTCCTGTTTAGCTTAACCTGAGATTAATTGTTATCATTTTGTGCTCAAATTGGAGGAATTTAAGTTCCAACGAGATTGAAACTTACAGCCCGGTTGGCATTTCCAGTCTTACCATTAGAGGGTTTCGGATTAGGAGCAATTCCAGCCCTTTCAAATGATAAGGCACTCAAGCCAAGTGACTTGTGCAGAGTCACAAGTAAAGTAGTTCTTTCAGTTGTTGAAAACATCACCGCAGAGTCACCCACTGAATGTCTGCACATAGATCTGATATACGAATCAGTTGCATTCCATCGAGCTTGTAAAGCTATTCTTAACCATGTTTTTTTGCCTTCCTCAGGGAAAGAACGTTTCCCCCGCGAACTGGACAATGACCGGCTTGAAGTTCTACCAACTTTACCAACAAATCGACAAGTGGGTAAAGAATAAACCTGAGGTTCAACTCCCAAAATGGACAAACGGAACACAGTGGATTGCGACGTTCACTAATTATGCCGCCTCAATGAACACTTCACAGGACATCTTCCAAACGGTTATGAAAACGTTCGTGAATATGATCCCGCTGTTTGAAAATGATTCTAACGCGCTTGCGTTCTTCGGCGTTCTGAATACCATGATCAAAATGGCCAATGATAATATGAAACTTATCGGTCCAGGAATGTCGATTACTTTGTACGATATTGTCCAGAATGTTCCGCAGTTGAAGGACTTGGTGAAATTGAGCTTGAATCTGTCTACGGATGTCATGGAGTCAGCACTCTACACGACATTCCTTGATCCTGCGAAACTGATGGCGTTTGCTGTGGCTAATGATTCGTTAGCGGCGCTGTGCGACCCGACAACTGGACTAGCATCCGCTATCACGGTCCCTGCGAGCGTCAAAGTCGATGCTCAGGAAATCCAGCGAATCATGTGCAGTGTCAATATAACGACCATGCGGGCTGAGATTATGACGGGATTCCACATGAACCAATTCATCATGGCAATCACAATGGCGACCCAAAACCAAATCAAGTCGGTGAACTGGACGGAACTTCTGACAAACTCAGCCGAGTTTACAACCCTACTGGATAACCTTATCAAGAATCCTCCAACATTTAAAGTGAATCTTGACGAAAATGCTTTCAAGGCTGTTTTTGATCAATTCATGAAGAACATCAATTTAGAAGATATGAAGAGCTATCATAAGTTGATTGAGGTTATGATGACTGCTCTTCAGGGAAGCGACATTTGGAACCAGCTCCAACCTGTCTATAGCATGGGGTTCGTCATCGCGGAATACGTCAACACGATCCTCGGACGTCTCCAAGTGACAGATGGCAAGTTGGAGTTGATGTCGCTATTTGGCAATGCTGATAAACTCAAGGACATTCTGAAGGTGACCTTCGGATTCTCAAATGACCTTGCCAATGGATTGCTCTCAACTCAGATCAAAGTTGACATGGTAAGTCAAATATTTTTCTTCATTTTGAAATGGTATTTACTAAACTTTTAACAAATGGCAGAGTCCTTTAAGAAATGATAGATGACTTGGCAGCAGTTTCCTAGGGAATTTGAGTCAATCAATAAATTTTGTGGCAATTATTGAACCTCTACCGAAAGTACATCTTTCTTTTTTTTGATATACACACTGTATTGGTTAAGCCACTAGTAATCACGACAGGTCATCATGGAGGATGGAAAAACTTATTGTTATCTGTTGATGCAAGTGGATAGGGAATCAGCTCAGAGTTGAATAATACTCAACCGCTTTAACTTTTTTATTAAGCCTCTAACCATTTGAATTTACATGTTTAAAAAAAACATATTCCTCTGCAGATTGTTCCGCTCATGGTGAATGCCATCCAAGCCCCGGATACCTTCTTCAAAAACCTAGTGTGCAGTGAAGCTCAGTTGAATCGGTATTTCTACATCTCACCATCCCTCAATGCCACAATGGTCAAAAATGCTTTCTGCGGCTTCAACGAAACCGCGATCCTGGCAGAAATCCAGAGAGAATTTAACATCGCGTCTCTCATGCAAAAGGTTTGTGTTTTGGGTACTGTAGATAATCTTCTGGTCGATATATGCAATTAGCTGGGGCTTTTGTTCTGTGCCACTAGAATTGGGCACCGATTTGGTACATATTTGTCTTATGACACATGCTTCTTTTGCCTGCAGTGATATTTTCTCATGAAATAATCTCTAGCTCATTTAACAGCAGGTACAAAGAAATTTGTGTTTTACATCTCATTCAAAGGACAAGTAAGGTGATTTGCCCAAGATCACAAAGAAGTGTCAGTTAGTTACAGGTGTCATACTATCAGGTTTGGTTATGGGTCATCCTTGCGCTAGACCACGTCGCCCCTAAAATCACTGTTATGTCTTAAATGTTACAGATTGCTCAAGTCAACAATGGAACCTACAACATCAACATAATGAATTATCTGCAAGCATCTGAAAGTCTCGTGGCGAAACTCATGACCTTTACGAATGTCACCGGTCTGACCTTCAACCAGATTGACCTTTTCAAGCCAATAAACATGACTGCTGCCCTGGACAAATCCATGCTTCAGTTGGTGGCAAATCTGCCCAAACTTGAGGTGGAGACATTCACACGAATGCTTGAGCAGATAATGCCATTGATTGAGAAGGAGGCGTTCTGGAACCAAACCAAGTCGTACCTTATCCTTATCAACACGGTAGCAGACGTCCTCAACAAGAAGGTTTCAAGTCTGATTGGTTCTAATCTCACCCTGGACTCTCTCCTAAAGGATTCGACCACTCTCAAGACGTACCTCCGCAAATTGTTTGCATCGGCCCCGCAGCTCGTCAACGGAATCATGTCAGCCCAAGTTGATATCGCGAAGATTTTGTCCACAAATGACACAGAATCCCTGCAGACGGCTCTATGCGGAGACGCCCTCAAGTTCACCAACGTGAATGTTACAGCAATACACGAGTCGCTGTGTAAGGCGAACCTGACTGCAGTGATTAAGGAGCTGAAGCTTGAAATCAACTACGACAGGATCTATGCCGAGATTGTAACTATTTCGTCCATGCAACCTTCGCCAACTCCATTCAACTTGACCACGACCATTCTCAATATGCAAACCTTGGCCACCAACTTTGCAACCCTTGCCGCCACTACCAAGCTGCCTACTTTAGGCCAGTTCTTCAACTACACGGGCAATATGACTGAGTGGGAGCAACAGTGGCTCCAGTTCACGTCACAGCCATTGCAACTGGATGACGCACTGATAAACATCATCGGCAGCACAATGGAGAGTATCACTCCAATGCTGGCAAACAGTCTTGGGCCAGTGCTACCAACCATCATCAAGGCATACGAGTTCATGGTCAAGCTTGTCAAGGATCGCCTGATCCAGTTCGGAGGTCGACCGATCACGCTGAATACACTTTTCAACAACGCAACGCAGGTCCAGATGATCATCCAGGCAACATTTGGCTTGGACGTGAAGACAGTAGAAGCATTGCTTCTGTCAAGTGTGCAGTCCGATAAGCTGATTCAATTGATTGCATCCCAGGACCCATTAAAGTCGATCTGCGCATCCGGCCTGGACTTCCTCACGCCACCTAGTGGTGCCACTCTAGACCTATCCAGCATCCAGTCCATGATGTGCAAACTTAATATCACCATCCTCATGCAGCAGCTTCAGGATGAGATCAAGCTGAGTGAACTCCTTGTGCTGGTGAGTAACTTCAAACCTAATTCTTTGCTTCATTCCATTTCATATCTAAAAGCTCACCTGAAGGAATTCCCCCACAACTAGGTATCAGCTCCTCTCTACTCCTTCATTGTCATAACTCACTAGAATGAGCCTGTTCCACAACCACTCAGGTACCAAACAATTTCAAGGAAGAAAAGTGCTTCATGATGATAGTCTCGTCTGCCTTATCTTAACATTTGCAAGAATACGAACTGTCGGGGCAAAATATAACATTATGACATTTTGGGACTATTACGGTTATGAATAGCCAACAACTTTATTGGCTTTAATAAATAAGTTAGTCCCCTAATCTGTTGAGTGGATATTCTGTAATGTTTTGTTGGTTAACTTTCAGGTTAACACAACAATGACCAATCCAAATACTTACGTCAACTGGACAAGTGCCATGTTCGAAAGCAAACAACTGATTGAACTGATCGCATCACTGGTCCAGAAGCCTCCAACACTTGACCCAACCCTCCTGGCTCTATTCGACTTAACTAAGTACAGCCCAGCGATAATGGCATATGTAAACCGAACGACCCAGTTGGCAGAGTCTATGGATATCGCTGGACTTCTGTCGCAGTTCCAGCCCCTTCTTCTCGGCGCTTTAGCCCCTCTGCAGGGAACTGAAGCCATGAACATCACACTGCAGGCCTACCAGATCACAAAAGCCATATTGGATTTCACCAACTCGTTGCTGTCACAAGTGACGGTCACCAACGGACAGGTTAATATCGGTGGACTATTCAAGGACAGCCAGCGCCTGAAAGACATTATGGACGTGACTTTTGGACTTGGACCAACATTCGTCTCGGGAATCCTATCCTCAGTTATGAGTGTTGAAAAGGTATGAGCCAACACAAAGTTTTGTATTTAAGATAGTGGGGGCATCTAAGTGGGGAATTACGGAATTCTCTCTTGAAACTCGCTCTCATCTCCTATTAACTCCTTGTTTTTTTGCTGAAGATTTCACCACAACGAATTAAGTTGCAACAAATTTCATTTCAGTTGGTTCCACTCGTTTCACAAGGACCTGCAGCAATTCCTGTCCTGGAGAAAATCGCGTGTGACGAGGGCTTGCTTAAGCAGTATTTCACATTCCATTCGACTGTCAACGTTATGCTGGTCAAACAGGCCTTCTGCGGCATCAATGCTACGCTGCTTCTGGCCGAGTTGGAGAAGGAATTCAGCTATTCAAAGCTCATCAGTGAGGTAGGCATTTACTGCGGCTCTTGAAACTTTCAATGGAGCATTCCAAATTGTAGCTACTCCCCCCAAACTCTGTGAGACGAAGTGATGTGGGTCAGACTTATCCTTGGGAGAGCGCCTTATAAGAAATCAAACATTAACTTTTGAACATTACATAACCTTTTAAATAACATTTTAGATCCAGATGGCACTCAAGTCTCCCTCCACAAACATCGACTTTGCCAGCATTTCGTCAACAATCCAACAACTGATGGCAAACATCAACAAGTTCACCGGAGCGTCTGGCGTGATTTTCAACGAAAAAGATCTCATGAAATATTTCAACTTTTCCGCGAACATGGATCAGACGATCATGGCGTTTGTGGCGTCACTACCACCTCTGGAAACAGCGACGTAAGTGGCAATAATTTTATTCTCAGCAGCTCCTTAATTCTTCTCTATTTGGCCTTGAGAACATCTGTTGTGTGCTAATGTGGTTGGGCTGGTTGGCTTAATGGCACTGTCTCTACCATGGAGAAGAACTCGAGGTAAACATTTGGCGGTTTAAAGTATCAAGTTTTTGCATCATATTTAAAGCACTTGGCTATTAAAGTAAAGCGGCTTACTTAAAGTCACGAGCATTTTATGTCAGCGGTCAGGGGTCAGTGTCTGTTCTATTAGTGATGTATGGATAGTTAGTCCCAACATTAGACCAGAACTCTCAGTTCCACTTAGATGTTTGACTTTATTTCTGTTTTTGTAGGTTTGCCAAAATTCTCGAACAAGCGACTGCTATGCTTGAGAACACCCCGATTTGGAGGACTATTAAGGGTTATCTGAATGTTATCAACATTGTTGTGGATGTGATGAATAATAAAATCAAGGATATACCTGGTAAGGCAAAATTCGAAGGAATCGAGTACAGCAGAACCTCTCTATAAAGGACATGATTTCAGCAGCTAATTGAGACATGATATTGATATTGGTATTGAGGGTTGAAACTTGATTGGGTTTCTGCATTCCATTCCTTGCAAATCTATTAAAATATATGTACTTTTCTTACAGCATCAAACATGACAATAAAAGACCTGTTCAAGAACTCTCCCCAGGTTCATAAGCTTCTAACGTCAACGTTTGCTTTGACCCCCGTTCTGTTGGAAAAGGTCAATCCATTTTTGGTAAGTAAATTATTGTACGTGTATTAAACTTGCTTATTTGTGGGATGAAAAATACAGATTCTGCCTTCAGGCGCAATTGTTGGCCCAAAGATTCCAACTATAGGTGTGATTTTTGTCTAAAAGTAAAACGCTTAATCGATTCTATTCCGTCTTCTCATAGGCTGCACAGATCCAGACAACAAATGACCTGAAGCAGTTCCTATGTGACGCCGTCAAGAACTCGTCGCAGCCGAGCAGTGCTGCCACCATCTGTTCATTCAACGAAACTGTGCTTCTACAACAACTGATGATGGAGATTAACTATCCTGCAATCGTGGCTGAGGTTTGTGTAATTTCTTATTGAATATTGATTATTTGATTAATTTTATTTTACTAATACATCGGTGAAGTGCCAACTTTATTGCAGCTGACTAAAATTCAGTGAATTTACTTGGCTGTTAATCTTAAATCGTGACACTTTACTGTTCCTGATTAATTCCATTTGATTTCAGATCTCTAAGATTGGACCAAACTACACTGCCCCGTTCAACTGGACGACCACCTTGAGGAACGCCCAGCATCTTGTTCAAAACTTCATGACGTTAGCCAACACGATCAAGCTGCCTACAGTCCAGGAGTTCTTCATGTATACTGGGAACTTTACTGAATGGGTAATGAAGTTGGAGCAGGCCGGACTTGTGTATGCCAACCCCACCGTCGACAGTATCGTTGCTTCGTAAGTATAGACCCACCTGTCATTTGTTATACTAGTCAACTTCAGCAAAATTGTCATCGCAAAAATTGCTATACCTTTGACTCTCCTTACAGGATTGGTGCGACCCTTGACAGCATTCTGCCAATGCTGCTACCCAAGAATGACACCACTGCTCAAGAGTTCCTGTTTGTCATCAAGAGTTATGACTACTTTGTGAAGGTCATCAAGGACAGGCTTGTTGCATTCACAGGTAAGAACAAACCAGTTTCTTTGCGCGAAGCTAATCGGTTGCACTGACCACCTAGTTATTTGTGACATCAATGATGTTGCTGGAAGTGCCATTTCGGTGCCCTGCCTGTCATTCCTGACTATTCAGTTGGGCAAGAATCCCAATTTATGAGTTGTTGCTTCCAGGATGTTTTGCCCTTCACACCTGTGGGATCAACTGCACCTTCGTGCCCAAGTGGATGAACGCTCTTTGGTAAGGGAGATGTTATCCAAAACCACAAGCCTCCATTGACTTTGACTTGGGAAGTCCAATCACTTCCTTCAAGTGGAACCCAAGATGGCTGTAACCGGGTTGTTGGATGCTCTCATCTTAAGTGCAAATATCTTGAAATGTTCAGGAAATGTGGGAAAAGTCCTTCTTATTTCATTCATGCCCATTAGATTCTATTTTGATGACTTTAGACCTGGTGGGCGCTGGTGAACCCTGTTTAGGATGACCCGATCCGCTAATATCTCTTTCAATTTCAGGAGGCCAGCCTATCACGCTTGAGAAGATCCTGAAGAACGCAAACAGGACCAAGGAACTACTAAGATCTGTGCTGAACCTCGATGCGGCCATGATCGAGGCTTTGCTTTCATCAACGGTCAACACGGACAAGGTAGATCAATTCTGACTCTTATTTCAAGAATTTGTCATTTGGAAATTAGGGGCTTTGGCAAACAATGTCGCCGATCATTCGTGCCTTGAAACTTGAAGGGCAGTTTAATCGTGAATGTTAACCCTTTGTGTGTGAAGACGATCTTTGTGTGCAAAGTCCTTCTGGCTTCTCCCCCCCCCTTTTGCAGAGGCCATATTCGTCATTCGTATTTCCCTTTCAGCTATTTGCTCTACTCAGCCAGCCGGACTTAGACCAGCAACTCTGCCAGTCGTCCAACAGTCTGAGCCAGTATTTCAGCCTTTCACCCAGCGTAGGTGTCAGCATAGACCAGCTACAGAAAGCCATCTGCAATGTCAATGTGACCATCTTGTTAGAGGAACTGTCGCGAGAGTTTGATATACAGAAGTTCGTGCAATGGGTAAGTCTGCAGTGCTCAATTTTTCTTTCTATTCGTTGCAATTTGACGTCTTCAAGTCTCTATGCTAAGATATAATATGACAGTTATATTTGAAACTATCATAAATGCAAATAATCTGCTTCTATTTTCCAGTCAAAGATCCAAGGACCAATCACTCTCAACTGGACGTCGACCGTCATGAATTCTTACGACCTCGTCAAGACCTTCATGCAATTGATCTCATCTGAGCCCGGCGTCTTGGACAGCAGTATCCTAAACTTCCTAAACACATCGCAGCAGCTCGGGCCAATATTTGAGAACTGGTTCCAAATGATGTTGAATTCGAGTCTGGGAGCCAATAATTACCAAAAGTACGTTTAGAAATCTACATGTATTTCCAAAGTAATATTCTTGATTTACTTAATTGTTTTGCTGAGAAAAAGATCCTACACTACATGTACTTATGGAATGTAATCCCTTAGGGAAAATCTGTCTCATTTTCACCATGGTAAATCCACAAGGAAGCCGAGCATAGTGTTTTTGCTCGAGATGAATTCTATACTTGTATAGTACCCCCAGGTATATGGCACGTCTTAACCCGCCGGCCATGAGGGAATTCCTTTATGGCCCAGTGGTTGGCGCGTTGGCCCCAGAGTGGAAGTTAAGCAACGTTGAGTGCGGTCAACCTTTGGATCGGTGACCGGCGCATATAATACATCTGGCAGACCTTCCCACGCGAGTACAATACAATACTGTTGGGCTTTAGTGATGGCTTCCCTCTGGTTTTCAGTATTGCGAATCTTCTTGAAACTGTGGTCACAATGATGGGAAACTCCTCTGTCAGCCAAGACATGATGAAATTCCTCTACGGTGCAAACTTCTACTTGGAGTACCTGAACCAGCGGCTCACACAACTCACAAGTAAGTAGCTAATATCCAATATAAACGTCATCAGTTTGATTTGAGTATGATGAAAGGACCTAATGAAAGGAACTACAATAAAGTCTGTTTCTATTTGAATGCCATAGCTCTAGTGGAAACTAGGATCATGATTCTTATCCAGATTTGGTTGATGTGTAACCTGCTATAATTCTCAAATCTTCCGAAGTGTGAATAAAAGGGCTTCTATGGTGCTTTACTACACTTATCTCATCCTCTGCTCCTTTTTTGTGGAATGGTCTCCCTGCATGTGAATCTCTCTACAAACATTTACACTTTCAAAAGTCGGCTTAAGACTTATGTTTCATGACCACTTCTTGATCAGGCTTGGAAAGCCATTATACAAATGTCTTGTATTATAACGATTGTTATCACATTCCCAGTGAGACTCCACTACTAATTTAGGGCAAATGCGGGTGAAGAATTATTCTAATGTTTACTTTGCTTTCCAGCGCAACCATTGACTTTGGATTCTCTCTTCCGTAACATGACATCGATCCGCTCCTTGCTGGAGGCGCAGCTGAAAACAGAAGATGTCATTGTAGCACTCAATGCTGAAATCAAACCTGACAAGGTGGGTCAAAATTATGTTAGTTGGTTCATATCTATTTAAAACAGTTCACCATACGCAAGTCACTTAACTTCACCTGTCACATTATTTGTCGCCATAGGCAAGTCAGGTGTGGTTCTCAACTTGGCCACCAGGGGGCCAAAACCAAAAACTTAATCCATATTTTGCTTATTTTCAAAATTGCACTTATATCCTGTGTGCTCTGAGCACGTCAGTTGTGGCTACTTTGGTTGATCAAATCTGAATCTTATGTATGTTAATGCTCTTCTTATTCCAGTTGATGGCATTGATCCAAGCAGTCAACAACAAGAGCATGACAATTGAGGGCGCCCTCTGCAGTGCCGCAGACCTACTACAGCTGCCGGCAAACTATACAGGAAATCTCAAGCAGTACATCAAGAACCAGCTCTGTACCAACACGACTGCTATTCTGGAGGAGCTAAAGGATGAGTTCAGGATTGATGAGTTAATGGCTGGGGTAAGTAGAGCAGTGATATATCCAGAAATCAGGGCATGGCGCCCCACTCAGAGATAGGACCAATGCTGGCATCTTTGAAGTGAGACTGAATGTGTGTTGCTATGGAAATTCGATGGAGATTGCATGAGAGTAAACACCAGCTCGAGAAAGAACCACCCGGCTACAGTAATACCATATTTGTTAACAATGAACACTGTGATTAAGGGAACACCAGTGTTCTCATTCTTAATAACTCGTCCTTTTCCAGCTAACCCAACCCAAGCCCTTCAATTTCACCGACATCGTTACAAACAGCGACAAGTTCTATAAACTGCTGGCCCAGCTCATCAAAGTTCCACCCACAGTTGGTGCCGATCTCCAGAATCTTTTCAACATGACTGGTCTTGACTTTGATGTCATCATGAAGGAATTGGGAAAAATGGACCCTTCGAGGTAAATGAACTTTCGTTTTGATTCCTGTATGCCAGGGCCCAAAATGTTAAGCCCTGAGTAAGGGATAAGCCTGTTGTAATCAATATGATTGAAGGGAATGTGGTCAGTCTGGGCTCCTTAATACTGGGGCTGTCGGTGGGAAATTTGACTCTTTTGAATTGAGGGCGGTAGTTGCCGAACAAGGGAATTGCTTTGCTAATTATCTTACTGAACCTACTTCTTAAAAATAATGTTTTAATAATGAAATATTTCCACTTTTAGACTACTGTCCTTGGTGTCCACCTTCGGCCCAATGTTGAACTCCCTGGACCAGAGCATGGGCGGATTCATGGTCATGCTGCAGCTGCAAATCAGTTCCATCGTCAAAAACCTGGAATTTATGGCCGCCCAAGGCTTCGACTTGGAGAAATTCCTGACCAACTCAACGGCGCTCGATACGTTCTTTCAAAACATGTGGTCGACGAACACAGTCGAGAACCTGGCGCTAACATTCAACTTTATGATACCGCCCCAGGTAAGTACTGGAAACACACTGACTGAGTTACTTCATCAGGTTTCAATATTGGAACTGAGTGGTGAGGGTAAACTTGGTCAAATTTGAAGAGAAACTATTTATTAGACTTTATTCATATCGCCCGTTATCTATCGTTTTGATGTCCTTGTATGTTACTTTGACATGTTTCCATTTCAGTTCATGTTACTCTCCGGATACCCCGTCATTAAGTCTCTGGTTTGCAATGAGGCCGCCCTCCGCAAACTGATCAATGCGCCCGCCTACCTAGACGTGGCCAGCATGAGTGGAGCCATGTGCAACAAGAACGGCTCGCAATGGGTTAACGGTTTGTTGAGCGCGAACATCAGCCAAGGAGAAATAATCAACCTCGCATCAAAGGTACGCTCAATTGCTTATCAATTCTGAATACACCAGAACTATACCGGTGCATTTAATTCTTGAACAAATCCTCGCATGTCTTCTGCTTTTCACTGATGCTACTCCAGTTTCCTGAGTGCTCATGTGACCAACCGCAGTAGCATTCGACAACTGCTCACATGAGAGGGTAGGCTACTAAATGAATATTTGGGCAAAAATCTTTAAAATTTCCAAACAAATATATAGTAGCATGCGCAATAAAATGGTCTTCTTACAGCTCCAGATGGTTCTTGTGATGAATGCAACTATGCCGGTGTTACCAACAACGCCCAGTGCCAACTGGGTAAAAATGGAGGGGGACCTGAAGAAACTCGCCGAGATTTTCAAAAACGTGCAGAAGCTTCCTCCTGGTTTCATTCCTGGCTTCAATGAGAGTTACTGGAAACCTCTGATGGAGGCATTCGTAAAGAGTCTCGAGAGTGGAATCACAACACAGTAAGTTTTCAATTTCTTTTTGGTTTAAGGAATTGATACCTCACTGTCCGTATTGGTTGTTGCACCAAAACCGCGAGGGTGGAGCTAAAATGTAGACCAAAACCGAGGCAGAATACACAGGATTTGATTTGTGTACTGACATACTCAGGATGCTATCCTCTTGTCTATCCTAGCGGCTATCGTCCCGATGTAGCTTTCATCGTGAAATTCTTCTATTCCTCCAGGACCCTCAGCTTGTTGAACTTCATGGATCCTCTCCTCCGTGACCAGCAGTTCTGGAACCTGATGAAGAAATACATGCAGGAGTTTGCTACATTTACCGAATACATCAACACAATGCTTGGCAAACTCCAGGGTAAGAGTAAAGGCCTAGTTCTACATGAGTTTCACAACAAGTTAAAGGTCTAGCTCTACATGAGTTTCACAACAAGTTAAAGGTTTAGCTCTACATGAGTTTCACAACAAGTTAAAGGTCTGGCTCTACATGAGTTTCACAACAAGTTAAAGGTCTAGCTCTACATGAGTTTCACAACAAGTTAAAGGTCTAGGCCTACATGAGTTTCACAACAAGTTAAAGGTCTAGCTCTACATGAGTTTCACAACAAGTTAAAGGTCTAGCTCTACATGAGTTTCACAACAAGTTGAAGGTCTAGCTCTTCATGAGTTTCACAACAAGTTAAAGGTCTAGCTCTGCATGAGTTTCACAACAAGTTAAAGGTCTAGTTCTACATGAGTTTCACAACAAGTTAAATGTCTAGTTCTACATGAGTTTCACAACAAGTTAAAGGTCTAGGTCTACATGAGTTTCACAACAAGTTAAAGGTCTAGCTCTACACCACTTCCTCGCAAAAGACTTGATGATGCATTATAGCTTTGATACAGACTTAGGTGCGGGATGGCCATGGTATTCATCATATAAAATTCACTTTAAGAAACGTAATGAAGACTAAGGAATGTTTATCCTTTCAGATGGTGGCAAGCAACTACAACTGGTGAATCTGTTCCCGAATAAGGATGCGGTAGTAAATGCGTTGTCCCAAAACATCTCCCAGGCCAATATTGCAGAGTTTCTCACCGCTGTTGTCGAGCCACGAAAGGTACGCATTTAGAATCAGTTGTTCTTGAGGACTCTAATGAAAAAAGTCACTGTCATCACATCTTACGCCCCTGGGCAATCCCTAAGGTCTGGGGAGAAGTGTTTCCTGGGGATCCCCAGGTATCGGCTGGAGACGTACAGTGGCAGGAGGTAAAAAAAAGGGGGAATTTCATCCATTCATTCCTGCATTGGGGGACATTTCTGAAAAGACAAACAATTTGCTAGAGGGTCTCGAATCGTCAAAAGTGTTTCTGATTATGATAAAGGTCAGTTTATTGTCACTTTACTTAATACCAAGTATGTATCATTACATTGTTAAAACTAATGAAGTTAAAAAATGTATAACTTTACAGGGCAGAATTTATCACAAAGAGGACAATACTCAATGCTGATATGTTCTTTCTCTTCTAGTACCTCGAGTTGCTCCAAGCGGGTAACAAAGCTGAGGAGTACTTCTGCAACGCCACGCTCTTCAGCGCCACCTTCCAGTATCCTGCCTCAATGGATGCGGCCAAACTGCAGCAAGTGATGTGTGCGTCCTTCAAGAACAACAAGTTAGGATTACAGCAATTCATGTCACTGTTGAACATCGAGTCTCTTGTCAAAGAGGTAAATAAGATGGACCATTTCAATTACACTAGCATTGTTTATAACTGTATTTCACTTTTCCAGTCAATACGAAGGGTATACCCCTTTAAAGTTTACAGTAGGCTAATTGAAAATTAATATTGCGTTTTTCAGATTGAACGTCTCACTGGCACCAACCCCACCACGCCAATGGATAAAAATCCATTCGAATACTTCGTCACGCAGATTCGCACATTCGTACAGAGCATAAATCTTATGACCATTTTCATTCCTGGTGACACCAGTGCCGAATTTCAGAAATATTTCCGAACAATTGAGACTGCCCTCGCTGTGATGTTACAGCAGTCTTCGACAAAGTAAGTGGTAATATCATTGTACAGTAGAACCTCTCTATTGAGGACATCCTTGGGACTGACAAGTGCTCTCCTTCCCTTACTGAAAGATGAAGTCTCAAGGCCAGTAATGCCTTCTGGTGCCCAACAGTCATGGCACTTAATCTAAACACCATTTTCACCAAGTCTAATTAACATTATGTTGTGGCATGGTGAAGGCCCAAGTGTGGGTCACAGAGCCAAATTGATCATGATGATGATAACGATGATGTACCCTTTAATTTCTATTTGTTAGCTTCGGCCGAATGTGTGACGCAACGCAAGCTTTACTGAATGAGGCTTGGTTCAAGGAGGCCAGACCATTTGACGTGACTATTCAACTTGGAATGGAGGTGGCAAGTGACTTGCTCAAGGGCCTGGTGGGACTAGAGCCCGAGATATGCACGGCCCAAGGATCAAGCATCACAAATGTTTTGAGGAAGTTCGCTGATATGAACATTGTTCAGAGCATTACAAAGGTAAGTTTTTCATTTGATTTTATTTCTTCCAAAACTTGGTAAATTATGTGATTTATACTTTAAAGAACAGAATGTGTTTGAAAGAACAGAATGTGTTTGAAAGAACAGAATGTGTTTGAAAGAACAGAATGTGTTTGAAAGAACAGAATGTGTTTGAAAGAACAGAATGTGTTTGACTATCATAAAGGAGGGGTCTGGTCCAAGAAACTTGAACAACATGTGATGAACTTCTCTCTGTTCGAAGATGGAGTCGCTCGGCCAATAGACCCCCATGGTGCCCACTGTAGTAACACCAGGTGCCCACTGTAGTAGTATGGGGTGCCCACTGTATTATCACCAGGTGCCCACTGTAGTAGTATGGGGTGCCCACTGTATTATCACCAGGTGCCCACTGTAGTAGTATGGGGTGCCCACTGTATTATCACCAGGTGCCCACTGTAGTAGTACGGGGTGCCCACTGTATTATCACCAGGTGCCCACTGTAGTAGTACGGGGTGCCCACTGTATTATCACCAGGTGCCCACTGTAGTAGTACGGGGTGCCCACTGTATTATCACCAGGTGCCCACTGTAGTAGTATGGGGTGCCCACTGTAGTAGTATGGGGTGCCCACTGTATTATCACCAGGTGCCAACTAGTAGTGCCAGTTGCCCACTGTAGTAGCACCAAAAGTACAATCAATTCTAAATTGCTCTGACTTCAAAAACTAAGCCATGAGTTGCATTTCAGGTGATGAAAGTCTTCAATGGTGAGATCACCGAGTCATTCCAGTGCAGTCGGTCAATTAATGCAGGCAACTCCATCTATGAAACATTTGATAAACTGCTCTTAAACGGCGTGCAGAACAATCAGAAGATTACGAAATGCGTGGAAGATTTCTTTACAAAGAACTTTGCATCAATCAAGGATGTCCAAGGGTAAGTTTTAAGTCGGAACCTGCTGAAAACCCAGAAATATTTGGGCCATTTTTTTCCGTGGTTTTGTTAAATTGAAACTTTTGCAAACATCTAACTCAGCATTTTGACAACCCGGTAACAGTAATTTCAATTGGGCATAAATGACGAATGGATACTCATGGTATTCTCCTGTGTCTCTTCAGCTTCTTCAGCCTGATGTTGGAGTTCCAGACCGTCATAAACGAGGACCTCTTCAATACGAACTCTAGTGAGGTTGGCGCCATCATTGACGCAGTCATCAGCGGAATCTTGCGACAACAGCCTGGTAAGTGGTCATTGTTTTGATCTCCCACAAGGATGAGGCTCAACCATTGTGTCACCACGCTACCCCGAGTATGGTGTCTTACTAACAGTAGTGTCTCTTTTAGTATGCTCCACTCTCCACGATAGTGGGACCTTTTGGCTGTAAGTCTTCGTAAAATGCTATATAAGTCTACCAAATTTTATTCCAGTTGCTATGAAGATAATGGATATCTTCAAGAAGGACATGAATATAACCGACACCCTGCTGAACATTGCTAAAGTCACACCAGAAATGGTCAACATCATCCTCCAGTCAACAATCAACTTGGACGTGGTAGGTTTTATCTTTCCAACTTGTTATGCTTTTGAGTGTTCACTTTCATCAGTCAGGGCCTTGCTCCGCATTTAGAATTTTACGCCGAGATGTCCGCAGACGCTGTGTGTGTTCATACCCACAATGACACAATTGAATGAAAATGCGGGTGTTTTCTATTTCAGAGCAAGTTTGAAAATATCTCCGACGCAGAAATGAAAGCTATCTTTTGTTCCCCTGCCGAACTTTCAAAACACATCAATGTGCCCGCAGTCTTTAAGTTGGACTTTGTTGTCCTGAGCAGCCAGCTGTGTTCGGCGGCCCAGAATTTCAGCATCTCCCAGCTCAGGAATGGGCTCAACCTGGCTAAGATTGCTATCGTGGTAAGTAGGTCAAATGGCCTATAAAGCTGATAATCTGCACAGGCTGCAGTGCTAGTTCTTTTTGTCTACTCTTTTGATAGGTGATGCATAATATCTGCAAAAGAGAGAGATATAGAGCGCTTCACTGGTGCGTCATTGGAGCGCAAATCACACGTTCGTTGTGCATCAATCACGCGAAGCAGGACAGATGTCATTTGTGACTTGGACTGTACCAGTAAATACAAATGGCGAGCCCCTTTAAAAGTAAAATTTTCTCTACTTCAGATTGGCGGATCAAATAATCCAGGTGTTGTTGCATCCGACTGGTTGGACGAGATTGTTGTACACATTTCTGACATCGTCCGATACGGTTCAAGTTTGTTTGAGCTGGTGGATATGGTGATGCCATTTGACATTGACAAGATAATCAAAATGCTTCCCAAGATCCAAGAATTGATGCTGGACGGTACGCCAGAGAAAATATTTGACAGGTAAGTGGAACTTATTTTGTGCTGCTTTATAATACTAAAGACCTACGCTGCTTGATAGATATCTGAAATCGAAGCCTATGTGAAACAGCAGCACCAAAACAGTACAATTGTTTTACCAGCCTGAAAACTCTCGATGTACAGTGAGATAGGAAAGACCCCTATTGGTGCTGTTGTGTAACTTTATATTGCCTACCTGGCTCCTGCCGATTGTCCCCCTTTAAGTGCTTGGATAGGCTGAAGATAGACAGGTGTTGTGACCTCTCTTACATCTCAACCATTATTCTCTTTCAGTCTTGTGGCCCTTATCAGAGAGTTTGAAGTGTTTGCAACCACACCAGAGACAAAACAACTCGTGAAAGACGTGGCCAAGTTTGCCAATGGTCTCCGCGATCTCAAACTCTTCAAGTTCATGTTCAATGGTAAGTGTCAAGCATTGAACTTTGCTGTCCTAATGCATTTTCTATTGGTGATTTGCCTAATCTCTTGAAATGAAAAAAACTGTGGTTTTCAATCTTCTTGTACCAGTTTGAAGTTAAGTTTTTGAGGAGGTGCAAAAACTTGGGGGTTTACAGTTTTTCATCCTTCTAATCCATAACTTTTCTCCCTGTCTTTCAGTACGTATGAGTGACTTGATCAAGGATGACGAAGCCTTTGCTAATTACCTGATCAAGGAAATTGGAATGACACCAGACGTGACCAAGGCTCTTCTCAATTCCAGCTTCTCGTTCTTGGAGGTAAATGAAAAATTTTTCTGTTTGATTTTTCACGGAACTTGCAGATATTCTTTCCTACTAAATATACATAAATATACATAACGTGACATAAGGAACATTGTAAAGCGCATCAAGGCCCTACCGGTCAATTTGGCCTGCGTGTTTATTTGTGAAGCCCGTTGAATCTTGGGGAAAATCATTGGTTCCATTCTGCATTTTCAGATGGAACTCGTGGTCAAGAAGAACATCACGGCCTACTTCTGTGACCCTGTCAAGCTGACGAAGCTGATGACATTGGACAAAGCGTCCACCGTGAAAGCAAGTGACATTACCAGCGCTCTGTGCTCCATGAATGCAAACAAGACTGCTGAGGTCATGGAGAAGTTGATCGTCGAGTTGGATATTGGAGAACTCATCAAAACGGTAAGTTAATAAGATTCTTTCATTTGTTGGGAATGAAGGGTAATAAGTGATGTTTAATGGACTGTATGCCTCAGTGCCGCCTTTTGGTCTGCTGTTACATTATCAGTAATTGCATATTTGTAGCTCTTTCTTATGAGATAAACTTACACAGAGTCACTTTTGCAACTTCAGTACGTGACCATGACCGCTGACCAATTGTTCAAGGAGGGAAATGTTAGCATGGATGGAATCAAGGACACCATGGAGAAACTGAAACCATTGACAGACCAGCTGGAGAAATATCTACAAGAGCTGTCGGAATTCACCAAAGCTCTGCCCAGTATCCCAGGCAAGGCAAGCGGACAGGTTTCGCCAGGCGGGCCAGCTACTGCTAAACGTAAGTATTGGACCAACTTTATTTGTGTTGCTTCATTAATTGCTAGTACAGTAGTTTATATAATCAAATGCTTTGCTTAATTCGTATATCTTACATCAAGGCGGTAGTTAAAATGAAAGAAAGGTTTCATCTGCGGGGCTGCCCAGTAATTTCAGCGTGATTGTTTTCAACTGCAAGATTTGGAGCAGTAGATAGTGCTTGTTTACCAGATAATAGTCCTAGCATTGAGTGCAATAGATTTTGTTCAAAGTTAGTACACAAAGAAATGCACAATGGAAGATCAAGTGAAATGAACAACTAATGGTACTGTGAATAGTTATAGTTAAATCAGCATTGTCTTGGCCTGATGAAGTTAGGTGATTGATTGATAATCTGGAAAACTTTTTTGAGGCGCACTGTAAGAATTGGTTTTTAGGCTTCATAGCTAAAACTTCCATTTCAGAAACAGCACCCGAGTCTGAGCCTGAGTCTTGTGAGTTTCACGTGTCCTCTTGCATGTTGCTTCTCATCTTTTCTAATCCTCTTGTTTGCCTGTACTGTATACCTGGAAACATTCGCCGCCATTTTATTTCGCGGTTTTGTGAAATTGCAATGTTAGCATACTTTAAGTTGACAAACTTGTAACGGTAATTCAATTTGGTTTTTTTTTTGTGGTCATATATTTTCACGAATATCAGAAAAACGAAAAAAAGAAAGTATGCGATCGTTTCCGGGTTTACATTATACCTCAAGGTCTGTTTCCACTTGGCATTTTCCCGCCGCAGTTGCTCCTGCAAGAAAACTATACCTGTCCCCAACCTGGGGATCACTTACTCAAACCCTTTCTTATGGAATTACTAGTTTTCCCTCTGTAATTGTCATATCCTTTGGAATCAGTTGCATTTCCTACTATTTTTCCCACAGCATCACAGCCAATAGAATCAGGACTTTCCTTTTCATCTGTTTCCTCATTCACCTTTTGAAATTACTTTACTTCTCTCTCTGTCTTTTTGGTAATTGTCGTTAACTTTTGGAATCAATCGCCTTTATATTGCAATTTTAAAACCTGCAAACAAATGCAAAGGACTGATTGCGATTGAGGGATGTCATTTGACTACCATAGCTGCAGCATGCAGTTTATTATTATTACAGTCCAAATCACAATTGAAATCCCGTAAATCGCGTCATTGACGGGCAACCCATCGCCTGACGTTTTAAACACGAAACATAGGGAGATAAGCGTGTCACTGGTGTGTCATTGGCATGCTTACTTTGCACGTCACTGACGCAAAGCAAGCCAATGTCATTTGTGACTTGGACTGTACATGTCAAAAATGATACTTTCAGCTGGCGTCATGTCTATGATGAGCGAGATGTTGTGTGGCAGCCCCGATGCCATGTCGTTCAAAGACGAGTTTGGAATTGCTGACAGCATTGGGGAAACGGACACATCGTCTCCACAGTACCAGAAAGAACTTAACGAATTGCCAGGTAACTATTTGGACTTAATAAATGAGAACAGCTGTTAGAATTGAAATTTTGTGAGTTGAGAGCTGAGTGTCAACTGGGACATTATCAGCTACACATTATTTGCAGTGAACCAGGATGAGTAATGCTCCTAGACTCTGCATACTACAAATAAAAATCGACAATAAACTCTGGTTTGATAAGCCGATGAGCTTAGACCAGGGCGCTTTGTGACAACTTTTGGGGAAGAAAAGGTTTGCAGCACTTGGGTGGTTATGTTTGCTCTAAATTCGTAATCTAATCGAATCCTTTCAGGTCAATCGTGCGCCGAAATCTACAAAACCATTCGATCAATGCCGGGTGGCTCCATCATTTGGGCATACATCAAACCGCTGATGCTTGGCAAGATCCCGTATTCACCAGATACTCCGATGACAAGGCAGATTATGAAGCAGGTCAGAATTGATATGATTAGTTAGAGCAAATAGAAAATGGACACAATGCCATGTATCACTGCTCCATACAATTTTCCTCCAGGCTTATAATTCGCACTGTAGGCCTACGTAAGAAGCATGTAGTGGTTTGTCACAGGTCCACAAGATTTCTCTTCTTCTTCATTTAGAGATGCCAAGATTTGAATAGGGTTTACAGCACGTGGTGACATCTGGCATTTTCAAAAGCGAATATTATATCGGTGGCGAACGGCATTAAACTTTTATGGCTTGACGCAAATTGTTTATGTATATTTTGCAATTTCAGGCCAATGCCACATTCGAGGAGCTCGGCGACTTGAAAATGATGCTGGAGGAGTTTGTGAAGCAAGGCGGAGGACTCAATGCTATTACTAACAACACTGAAAACATCAACACCCTGAAGGTAGGA
Organism: Lineus longissimus; assembly: GCF_910592395.1. Taxonomy (NCBI): domain Eukaryota; kingdom Metazoa; phylum Nemertea; class Pilidiophora; order Heteronemertea; family Lineidae; genus Lineus; species Lineus longissimus. The sequence continues at coordinate 22,499,853 of NC_088308.1, read as the reverse complement.
AAGAGGGAAGGATTGGCTTCTGTCAGCGATGCTACTCATGGGGGAGGGGGGTGTCGATAAAAGTTTCCTGACCATTGTACCCTTTGTACACGTTCACCAGAATGTCGCTTCTTTTCCAGGATGCTCTGACCAACCCATTCGTGAGTGGAGCAATTGAGGAAGCATTGGGCATGAAAGGAGACGAGTTGATCAAAATGATGGAGAGCTTCTCCTTGGTCCAGACCGACGACTTGGAGAAGATGCTGTACTATTCAAGCATGATGCTCAACTACACCGACTGCGTTGACCTCGATAGATACGTTGGCGTGAAGGATGAAAAAGAACTCGAGAAAGTTTCTGCGGAGCTTGGAAGAAATAGGAAGGTCATGGCGGGTAAGATCAACTTCTTGGCTTCGTTAAAACTGAAAAGTGCTGCAGGAAATAGCACTAAGATTTCTTCTAAATGTTTTAAGGTGTGGAAGGGTAGTTTTCTGATCTCTGACGCAAATGACGACACAAAAAACAATGCAGCCACTTTAACCATAGTAAGAGCTCCCATATTTGTTTGAAAAGTAGAAGCTCTCACATGTACCAAACATATGTTATTGAAAGGCCTGGATGTCGTCTGCTCATGTATGAATGTGGTTGTCTCACTATCATTGATCGACCGAAACAGAACATTGCCTATCCTGCTAGGGCATTTACCATTTCTGTGACATTCTCTCTTCTATTCTAGCGCTTGTTTTCATTGATGGTACCTCAAATAGAAAGAAACGTGCTGCTTCGCCAAATGGAACAGCAGACGTCATGCCCAAACATGTCAAGTATAAGATCAGAGTGGACATTGACAACACGCCTGCAGTCTATCTTAAGTACCAAGAGTAAGTCAAAATAGTCTTAAAGGCATATTTAACTTTTGTTAAAAATTCGAAAGTTGAACTCAAATTTGAAAATTTATAATTGTGTAGATACCAACTGAAAATAGATTTCAACAATTCTGTGGTGTAGGCAGATTAAATTAAATCAAAATTAAATTAATTAATTAAATTAATTAATTAAATTAATTAGATTTTAGTACTATAAAAATCTAATTTCAGGGAATTTGCCTGCATGAAAACCGTGCTATGGCATCGTGTATATATATTTTTGTTTAAAATCACCTGGAAAGTTCCTTGCAATATTTCTCTTAAATTTGACCCCAGTCTTCTTATCTTTTCAGATATTCCAAGTCAGGCCCAGGCGACGATTTTGCCAGTGATCTTCGCTACATGAGGGCATTTGTCCCGCTACAAGACATGGTGGACAAGGCGATCATCAGCGCCCAGGTGGGCAAAACCATTGCAACACCGTCACTGAAAGTCAAGCAGTTCCCTTACCCCTGTTATAACTCTGACAGGCAAGTACATGTAGAAACGTGGCTACCCTTCTGTACTTCGATACAACTTCTTTTGGCTATGGCCTCAGCATTATAATGCAGATTTGAACAAAAATTCCAGGCTCTTCACAGTCCTTCGAATGAGACTTAAAACTGAGGATCCTTGCTTCTGTTGTCTATGCCAGGGCAAGTAAAAGACCCCACCAAGTGGGGAACATGAGTAGCTTGTGTGGACTCCCCCCTCCTTGGCTGAAAGGCCGGCCCATAACGATCAATATGATCAGCGGGTCCCAGTATTATCCAGAGAGAACATTGAGGAAATCATGGAAATAGTCGGGCCAATGAATGATTTGTTACTTTTTTCAGCGACTGCATGCTTTTTTGCTGCGACTTGTGAGAAATTATGCCGATCTGCTACATTTTATCGCAATTTTTTTCAGCTTTTTTGGACGTTTCAAACACGTTTTATTGCAATTGATCATGATCCTGGCCTGGTTGATATTTATTGCATCTGGCATTGCCTCTGCGGTTAAGGATCGAGAGTCAGGCATGGAAGAGGTAGCTTGTTGTTATTGTTCTAGGGGAAATAACACCTAGTGATTCTAACCTCATTCAATCCCATCGCTTGGCGACTGCCATCTCTTCAACCCGGCAACTATTCTGCAGCAAATATTGATTGAAACTACAAGAGGTGTCAAAAGAAAAGACTACCTCACCTGCGTTGCCATAGCTCTTTCCAAAATGAAGAAACTTGTTCAGATGTTAAAATGTTAATATGCTCAACTCTTCTTCACAGATTTTCTCGCCTCTGTCTTAATAATTTTTGAGAAAACGTGGTTTAAGTAGATGTTGTCTGCTCGAGCCTGGGGTTGAATGAGTTATGATGCTTTAAAATCAGTGCTTTAGCCAGTAGGAGCTTATTGCAAAAATATAGAGGAGTACAATCGAAATCACTATTGACTGCCGTAAATCGCGTTATTGGCGTGTAAACCCTTTAATCTCGGTATTTTTTTGCACATTGTTCACATTCTTGAAATAACTATGGTTAAGGAGTTGATACGGAACTGGAGGTTTTGGTTGTCTTAACATACACTATTAGGTTGGAGCTAAAATGAATCCACTTTGCCGAGGGTTCGGGCCAAATTTCAGCTCCACCTAGTGAGCAAACATTAGTGCACCCAAGTCCATGTCATAGTGTGGTGTGGTGGGCAGTGTAAGGTTGCCTTTCTTGCTGTTGATTATTACCATGATTTCTGTTTAGTTTTGTTTTTGGTATTAATTATAACCTCGTTCAATTTAAGCACATGTTATTTTGTTCAAGGAAAAGCTAGTACAGGGTGTCACGAAAATATTTCGAACAAATTGAAAATTCATTTCTTGCAACAATAACTCGAAAATATAAAAGCTTAAACAAATTTGTCTTGAATATGTAATAGTAAGACTATTGTTCAAAAGGGAAGATGCATGTTGAGGTCAGACTGTATTTGGGGCAGTAACACTCTAGGCCTTTTTGTCCGATGGAAACTGGACTATGTTTGACAAATTTTTCGAGGCACCCTGTACTCAATACAACAGCTTTTGGTGACACAGTTAGAGTAATAGCTTGCTAATTTAACCTCCGCACACATTTTCTTCTCTTCACTACAGCTTCCTTAACTATTTCACCTATTTGCTCCCATTGTTGATGGTGTTGGCGTGGTTCGTTCAGATTGCCGTCATGATCCGTGCGATCGTATCTGAACGGGAGACAGGATTGTGCGAGGTAGTAAATTGTCAGAATCTCCGAATGGCGTGTTTTGCAAGTGTATTTTGATTCGTCTATTTTGATTATCACAGTTACTCCCAGAAGTAACTTTTTAAAATCGCATAACAGTGATGTGGTACACAGCATACATCAAGAATTTGATAAAGACTTGTCTTTATTAATTCTTGAGTACATGTATATTTTGAGTGGTTAACACCCACATGAGACAGGCCTCAGTTCAACTTACTTTAATTTCTCTAATATCATTGCTGCATAAAGAGCAATACAGCTTTTTGTTGGTGGTGAACACATCATCAAACATTTGGTAGAATGTTTTTGGACATATTTGGATGTACTCCTGCAGTACTTGGTCTCCTGTGTGTTTATGCTTGAAAGTTTTAAAGGATAAACGCAATGAATTATCAAGTTGTATCTTATTCTTCATTCAAAATGACCCGAAACAATGAAGTAATAATTATGTGTTTTTGTCTGGTCTTGATCCAGTCATCTCCTGTACCGCGTCACAATCTACCATTTCAGACCCTGCGAGTGATGGGTATGAGCAGCGTCGTAAACTTCCTGTCGTGGTTCTTCACGACGATGATCAGCCAGGTGATCATGTCAATCCTCATCATCGTCATCTTGAAGTTGTCGAACCTGCTGCCATACAGCAGTTGGTTGCTCATGATCCTCCTACTAGTGGCATTTTCGTTTTCAACTACGATGCTTTGGTAAGTTTTTGATAAATTCGACTTTGTCGTACATTTTATCATTTATTTTCTTTATTTTTGCTATGCAACAGGAGCTGGGGTGTAGCCAGCAGCAGGTCACCAAAAAATAGGTTTTTGACCAGGATTTTGGCCAAATCAGTTCAAAAGGGTCATTTTGCCCCCAGGAGCCTTTTGTACTGAGACCAAAAGCTTAGCTATGACCCTCGAGGTAGGCTTGCCAGTTGGGTGGTATCATAGTGACTGGTTGTACACTGATGAAATCAGTTAGAATATGTAGGAAAAACAGCCTCAGTCTACGGATGTCCTTAATTCCTCAAATTCTGCAGATTTGGAATCATGGAGCAAATTGGAACTGATATAGTGTGAACATAGGTAGTGTTTAATAATGAAACTGGCTAGTGAAATAGCCTTAAAGGGGGACTATAGGCAGGAGCAGGGGCTAAAATTGGCCATCTTTGGGTGACTAATATGCATAGGTACGGCACTGGGTCCTGATTCAGCACTAAACATATTCCCTGTGAAAGCCTGAACAGTTTCTATGTCCTGTGAGATGGGAGAAACCCCTATTGGCCACTTTGTGTAACTTTATCTTGCTTACTTAGCTGTTGGCTATAGAGTCCCTTTAAAAAGACTAGCTGCACTTCTCAGAATTATAGACCATACCAAAAATAGGACTGCAAAATTGTTATCTGTTCGCATGCCTTTTTTCATTTGCTTGTCTTTCTTTCAGCTATTTGATAAGTGCATTTTTCACCCGCGCCAGCTTAGCATCAATGGCTGGCATCATAGTCTATATGTTTGGCTATTTGCCTTGGACATTCCATGAGGCCCTTGGAATGACGGGCCGGTATAACGAAGCGTATTATTTTGTAAGTGGGAATAGTAACTGTACATGTACATATGGTTTTGAGACACCCTATATAGTGCAGTTGCTTTTTAGGTGGATAGTTGAAGGCAAGGTTTCAAAACCCTGTTCGTTTTGCTTTTGCACTCACTATATGGGAAAAAACACGTCACGTGTTTCGTCCCCACAACAGTTTCAAGGAAGTATCATCTCTAGCTGATACTGCATAAGAAAAATCAGACTTGGGGTTTTGACCTTGTGCTTCATTTATTGTACATAATTTGTCTCAACTTTTTTGGTTATTGTTTTGGTTTTTGGTGAATATGCTTTAAAGTGGTCTTTTCCAACATGCATAATGTGAATAGTCTCCTTTAAAACAATAGTAAATTGTTCATGTTGAATAAAATATATCATCAAAATACCTCAGAATGTCTTCCATGCAAAATGCGACGACAATGATAAGGGACTGTCCCAAGTGTGTTCTTGATAGAGGGGTTCTACTGTAAAGAGGGCAGGGGTTTCACACCACACAAAATAGATCTTAAAGTGATACTATGATGTGATTTACAACTTTGCAGAAATACGTCCGTTTTTAATTGTTGATCACAAATGTAAAGCTCAAATTTTCCATTTTTGATTAGATTTAGTATAAAATCGCTGAATGTAAACCACCGCGACCGCGAAAATGTTCATGTTGTGACGTCATCAACGAAAATGGCATCGAAGTGAGCCGTCCGGGCGGGATTAATCCATCAATTTCTAGAAAATATGCATTTCGATTCGAAAACCTTACCGATTTATGAGAAAGTGACGTAGTCATTTGTCAAAAACAGCTAAAACATTATATAGTGAAAATTGACACGAGTTGCCCTTTAAAGGATATTTTTCAAAGCAGGAAAGGGCCACTTTAATGAATAACTCTTTGGTAGTCTTAAAGGCCAAGTTTGTTTGCTGAGATTGTTTATATGTAGCAAGCTTATGGTTTTTAAAAACCTGTCTGTGGTGGTGTCATGAAACCAGGGAATGTCTACTGGTAAAATGTAAGTGGTGACAGTTGCAATTAAAGAAATTGCATTCATCATATTCATCATGTTCTTTGCCCATCATTGAAAAATCTCAAGTTCACAAAGATCAAATTTCAAAATTTGAATGAAGAAACTTGGCCTTTAATACATAGTGCTTTAGTTGCACCTCCGTGTCTCTGTATCTTTGCAACTCCATAACAAATGCTTAACATGCTGTAAACTGCCAAAAATTTCATGCGCCTTTATTTTAGCAATTTCAAAAATTTCAAAAATTTCAAAATTTTTTCATAATTTTCATTTCGGCAGATTAAAAATCAAATATATTTTTTATGATTTTTATTTTTCTGAATCGACATTTATGGGTTATTTGCGAAATTTGGCAGTTAACAGTAAATAATCTTGTCACTAGATCACTCAAAATAGGCAACACAGCTTTAATCTTTTCGTGTTGTATCGTGCTTATTTCCAGCTATATGACGTCTGCATTTTTCACAAAGTCAAATCTGGCGGCATTGGTGGGGATGGTTGTATATGTTCTCAGTTACCTCCCATACACTGTAGTGACGGCACTCATGTATGACTTGACTTGGTTACACAAAACCGCAGCAGTAAGTTGAGCATGTTTTGAAAGTGATCCTACATGGGACGTAGCTTTCGTTTTCAAGGTGCAGTCACAGCACAAAAGTGACAAAAAAGTGTTTCTCCACGTCCAATGAGCTTCTGATCAGGAGACATGTGACATCAGAAACGTCGTAACTTGACTGTAACTTGATCGTGACGTGTCATGCAATACACAATGTGTCACATCATCAGTAGTTTATTTGACCTGAAAGCATTTTTTTGGCACTGCCAGTGCTGCAGTCGGCCCTTTGACGAAAGTGGTTGGTCCCTTCTAGAACTGTCATCAGCATGCTCATCATCTTCAGCGTTTTCTTATCACAGGCTGTTTCTGAAAGATTTTTTCAGAAGAGACTCATGTCTCATCTCTGTCATCTTGAACTGAAATTAATTCCTAGATGTCATAATGCCAAAGGAACTTGTTGGGGAATTTGAATAGATGTGGGGTTGCAATTGGAACATGACAGGAAGCCTGGACCGCTTTCAGGTCTCAAAAAGTAGGCGTGGTGTTTCTAACATGCCTAATGCACTTTCAGTAACATGGTGTAGTTTCCCTTTGCTTACAATATTGCTGTATCTCATGGCACCAGTGTCTGTCGGTGTTTCCAAAATCTCAAACCTTCCGGGGTTTTCAGTTTTGCAAAATATCATTAGGTGGTGCATATTCGTTTGGACTGAACCCCCAAAACCTTTATTTCTAAGAGTTATCATATCGAGAGAAATATTTAAGCTGAGTAAGTGAATATCATATGTAAGGTGTCATTGATCACTTCAAGTAGATTTTGCTGCTATAAATATACTTAATAGTCCTTTTAATATAATAAATATTATGATCTCTTTGACTTAACTATAAATGAGAGAGATAACTAAAAAAGTTTCTTTGAATGACTATATCAACGTTCAATGTTTACTCTCTTATTAACTATAATTGCCTGTTTTTCACAGTCACTGTTGTCACCATCAGCGTTCAGTTTCGCTGCGGGTTACGTGTCACGTTACGAGGAGATGGGTGTCGGCATCCAATGGGACAATATCTACGATGTGTACCCTGGTGAGATCATCACGTTCTCATGGGCATGCATCATGATGGTCATCGACGGGGCAATCTACTTCATCATCGGCTGGTATGTCCGGAATGTCTTCCCAGGTGAGCGGAATATGAATCTGTTGCAAATATTTATTAGGAATGTCCTGAAATAACGTTCAGCCATCATGCTTTAAAATAATTTCAGAGATCTTATACAGGGAGCATTTCTTAGATATATTAGAAAATTCTACACTGTCTATAATTAAATTTATTTGTGATTACTTCAGGCAAGTTTGGAATGCCGCAACCGTTTTATTTCCCATTCCTTCCGCGTTACTGGGGCTGTTTCTGCTGCACAAAGAAGGACCAGGCGGCCAAGTACACCATCAAGAATGCCTACAGGAACCCCGTATATGAAGACAACGAAGCTGGTATGTTCTTCTGCTGGATTTTTCACTTTCTACTATCGTGTTTAAGACTTAACCACAATTTCGACAAGCCCTCTGATCGGATTGGATCATCTTATTCATTGTCATTATTAGCGAGTTTCGGCAAATCAAAAAATCTCTACCGCATGACGTATCCATGTCCATTCTACATTCAGCCAGGCCGCAAACTACCTTACATCATATATACGTAAAATCACTATACATGTACATACATGTTCTTGGTAAAATCGATATCGTCCTGCAGAAGATAATATTTTGATTTGCTGAAACTCGCTATTGATATCATTACCATTACTCTTCAATTCTTCATGCAAAATCTTCTGTCCATACATGTACTTTGCTGGCAATTTGGTAAGTTAACATTCGGAAATACAACAAATGATTTTCTGGCTATTCAGTAACATTTGGTATCAAATTCAATTGCTGTGTTATCCTGCTTTTAACTGTAGGGTGTGATTGGTGGTACATACATCTAAGCAACCAATGCCAACTTGGACAATGTTCCAAGGTTCCTTAATTGTTTGGTTCTTCTGTGTGATGAACAACATCAAAGCCATGATATTGCATCATGGGAGTTAGATTCATTATTTAGGGCTGGGTTATTAAAAACCATGGTAAATTGTCATTAGTCTTTAACGGGAACGATTCAAAGGGATTAGCTGAAACCCCTCTGCAGTGTGGCCAACTTTTCTTTAACTTCGCTATGCTCTGAAACCTTTGCACTGTATGGTGCCTCAACTAGTGTATGTAGAAATCAGCACGCTTACAGGTTGAGTCAACTTTAAAGTCATTCACACAAAAGCGTGTATTATCCTGGCCATTTTCATGTAAGTTTTTTGAGAGCGTTGCTGGTGACTGATATTAGAGGTGTGACAAGGTTGAATAGGCTAGGACAAATATCAGTATGGCATACTTCTGTGTCACAGGTGCCAATTTAATGATGGCACCTTGAATATTATTTCAGTGAAAACTGCCTATCATTTGAAAAAGACAGATCGTGAATTCACACCAATGGCATCCACAAGCAGTACACTTGCCTCAAAAATAGGTAAAATTCCTAAAATAGTTAGCATGTTAGATTATGAATACTAGAATAAATGCTTTTTGTAAACAATGTCTTTCGTCGCACTAACAGCAGCTCAGCATTAACACCATGGGGGATGCAAAAATGCTGTGTGGCCATTATCTTGCGTCTTTTCTCTTCTCTATCAACATTTTTGGTCTATTACCATTGCTTTCTTTAGATGAGAGCCCTGTTGAGTTTGAGTTCTATCCATCTTCTATTTCTGTTCTTTCTATGGATCTAAACTCTTAAGAACCATTCTTGATGCAAATTCATTCATGGAATGTGATTGCTTTCTAGTTTCTTGACTCTACTTTTGGTGTGTAGATGAAATCATGGCAAATAAGTCATTGATAGGTCTGAAAAAAGAATTACTTCCACAAATAGCAGATTAAAAGAAGAAAGATTCGGATGACGCATTGATCCTCACTCTTAGCCATATTCTTCTAATACATGTACTAACTGCTCAGGCTGCATCCCCCTGCTTTTGCTAGCAGAGTTTCTGAAATTTTACATCTTATTGCTTGGTGTTGTAGCAGATGGCAGATTCATTTTACTAAAACTTGATGTTATCCCGGCGAAGTAATGGTTTCTGTTTTCTTTCGGTTGTAGTTTGGTGAAGGTTTTTTCATTTGAACTAAGTGTATATTCAATTGTGACCTTTAATGTTGATTCAGTGTGAACACAGAGATTTAGTGTTAACCAATAAAAATCTAGTGGGATCTAGTTGTTTTCCAGCAAGAGGCTACTGTAGGTATCTGACAGGGAGCCAGTTTTTGTTCCAGCCATGCCAATTGTATGAAACTTGTTGTACCAGTTGGTGCCAGTGGATTTTCTGTAGTGGAGTTCCTTGGCTACCAGTAGAGGAGTTCCTGTTGGTGCAAATGAAGTTCTTTTTGGTGCCACTGGAGTTTTTTGTTGGTGCAAGTGGAGATCCCTTGGTTCCTATTGGTACCAGTGGAGTTCCTATTGGTACCAGTGGGGTTCCTTTGGGCACCGGTGAATCATTGGTACCAGTGAGTTTCTCTTGTTTGGTACCAGTGGTGTTACAACTTCTCCTATCTGACTCAAACTAGGGCATGGATAGCACTTTCATCAGTTTTGGGTGGAGTTTCTGATGTCCCGACTCTTAATTTGAACTCTCCATTTAAAAACATAAGTTGCTTTGCTAATTGTTGAGGTGCCGAAACATTGCATGAAGGCATCAAATCCTCAAAGCATGCATCTTTTCTATTCGTGCATGTTTGTGAAATGTTTGGTTGGAATTGCTGGATGATGTTATCAACAGACAATGCTACTTGCTGTTGTATGATGTTGCGCGACAGTTTACATGGTACTGCAATGTGTGTTGTGTGTTAACTTTGATATAGCCATGCTTGATTTCCTCGAAAACTTTGACACAAACTTATTTCAGAATCAGATATAAAAAAAGCAATTTCTGCTGTTGAAAAATGATAAGTGGGAATCTTATTGTCGTACACATCGATACACACACATATAAGGTACACTTTGGCACCATCCTCCAAGTATTGAGACTTCCTTTCTGATATTGTTGAAGGGATAATAATTTTCCTTGCTGTGTCTTCACGTTCACTACAATTCTGCTTCAGGCCAGTATCTCTGCTACAATGTGTGTTGTCCCACGGCACAGAATATGTGTTGTCCCACGCAGAAAAAGAAGAAGTATAGTAGGTTCTTTTACAGCTCTTCGAATGATGCATGATCAGTTTTTTTTTTTGTGGAGGAAGTTTGCATGAGAGTCCAGTTGTAAATAGCACAAAAAAATGTTCTGTTTTTGCCGTGTTCAGGGAATAGTGTACAACTGTTGAAGATGAAGTGTCACGAATCTATCAAGGTCAAAATGTTTTCAGCCTTGATTGCATGCTCTTGACAACAAGTTCAGTAATGTGTCTGGCTTCTGAGGTCACGAAAACAGTTATCTTGTACCTGAAAACCAGCCGAGTGTATTCTGGCTTTATGCTTTATCACATTTATGCATGTTATCTCTTCCTGCGATAGTGGTGATTTCAATTTCAGAATATGTGCCATATTTCCTCCTTAGGATTAACGTCTCATTCCTTGAATTTGTTTGTGATTTGCTTGTTTCATCAATTGATTGTTGTTTGCATGCCATCATCCGAATATCACAGCAGGTTTTCACTCGCTCTCTGTGCATGTGTCCTATCTAATATCTGGATGATATTCCCTACAGAGCCAGAAACGGACCATACCACTGGATTGATAGTGAATGAGGGTACTGTATTACAAATGTCACAAAATATTCCTTATCAAAGTCTCTTCTCCTTCACATATCCTTATAGAAAACAACAGTGACCTCTACTATAAATATCATCAAAAACTTAGTTTTGATATTATTGAGTGATAAGCAGAGGCTCAGAAAAAATATATGTTTGCAATTTTTTGTGAAATCCGCCAAGTAAAATGCCTGCAACATATTTTTTTCCTGAAAACTGGAGATAGAGCCAGTTTGAGCCAAATTGAAATCTGTGTATATAGCCCCTCAAGTCCTTTTCATGAAATTTCATTCCTTTATTCAATTAATTGTACATTTCAAAGTATAAGTTCTGTGGCAAAGGGCATGTAATATGGATATGTTTCACTCCATATTCCTCCTGGTGATTGGTAATGTCATCCTGTTCCAATTCTTTTCCAGATCACCCTGTTCTGTGTAGTAATAACATTGTTTTGCGCTGCATTCAGCTCAAGCTCAAATGTTACCTATGTGTGAGCAAGTTACTTATGGACAGTACTGTACATTTGTTGGTTTAAATGATATCTTTTCTTTGGTCATCCGAAAAATATAGGCTAAAAACAACTACATGTAGTTTAAGGCCCAGTCTTTCCATTAAAGTGTTAAATTCGATTCTTCCGTAGGCTCTTACATGCAGTACTAATGATTGCTAAAATTGTGGAGAGAAAAGAGTTGTTGAATCAGCTTTTTAGGGAATGATGGCGATTCTGGTTTAAGTTAGTGTTGTCATATTCTTAAATTTGCCATTTCTCTCTTCCCTTCTAGCATTGAACACAAATGCTCCAAGATTCAATGGCACACATTTCAAAACAGGTTCATAAACCTTTATTTGTGCATGTTTTCTGTTCGAGTTTACTGTACCTGCTTACAAGTTCTGTATACATGCTATATTCCTAGCATGTTGTCCACATAAGTTCTGTATATACATGCTATATTCTTGCATGTTGTCCACATAAGTTCTGTATATACATGCTATATTCTTGCATGTTGTCCACACAAGTTCTGTATATACAACAATGTACATGCTATATTATCACATGTTGTCCATACAAGTTCTGTGTACATGCTATATTCTTGCATGTTGTCCACACAAGTTCTGTATATACATGCAATGTTCTTGCATGTTGTCCACACAAGTTCTGTATGTACATGATTATTATGTACATGTCCACCTAAGTTCTGTATATACAAAAATGTACATGCTATATTCTTGCATGTTGTCCATGTATACAAGTTCTGTATATACAACAATGTACATGCTATCGCATGTTGTCCATACAAGTTCTGTGTACATGCTATATTCTTGCATGTTGTCCACACATTTCTGTATATACATGCAATGTTCTTGCATGTTGTCCACACAAGTTCTGTATGTACATGCTTATTATGTACATGTTATATTCTTGCATATTGTCCATTCAAGTTCTTTGTACATGCTTATTTTTACACCGTGTCCATGCAACTTTTTTTGCATGTTGTCCATGGACGTTTTGTCTACGTGCTTTCTAGCATTTTGTCCATGTATACACATACATATTCTTTCATTTTGTCCATACACATGCATTATCTTGCATGCTATCCACTCAAATTATTTTGCCATGGTTTCGTCGCCTCCTTGTGTATCCTGGCCCTTCCAAACTAGGACCCTATTCCGTAGTTCTGGGGGACCTCACCTCGGCAGTAAGACCATGGCATATAATGCCGTGGTCACACTGGGGTTTTAACACGAATTGAATTCGAATTAAAACGTTGATACGTATTGGGGCGTCACACTCAATTCGGTTCATACCGATCTCAATCCGCTTTAACCAACACGGTTCTTAAACCGAATTGAATGCGAATCAGCTCATCCGAATCAACGAAACCGTATTGAGATTTCAAGTGTGACGCGCTTGATATGAATTAAGGTTTTCGATCGCACTGCGCATGCGCCCGGCGCATGGAAAGTGACCTTTGACCGCGGGAACTAGTGCTCCGAACTAGTTAACTGATGTATTTAAATGATCTCATTAACTCAAATCGTTTTTCGTTATGCCATAGAATAGGGAAAAATCAACTGCCTTGCACGTGACTTGCATTTCCATTTCCTGGCAAGGTATGTTGCCGCCGGTTCGTTGGTCAAAGGTACGCTGGTCAGCAACATCGTCGCGGCGGGGTTTTCCCCGGTTTTGGCCTCGTTTTCGAGGGCGAGGCCGGGATTCTCCGCTAATAGCGACGGTGGTGTTGACTCGCTGAGGACACTCCTTTTTGACCCGAACTTTGGCAATAGGCATGGCCGGGAGATGGAAATGGTCAAGCACCTTACGCGATTTTAACTTGTTAATAATGACTGTGTGATACTGTGATATTATATACTTATATGTTTTGTACTCGTAAATTTTATTCTCCCATATGGGAGGTTAATAAATAATAATAATAAGAATAATAGATGGCGCGTCGTTAGTATGCATTGAGTGTGGCGCGTTTTAAACCAATTTGAATGCGTATTCGGGCCAGTGTGACGCGACCGTTCTGAAACTGGATTAATCAATTCGTATTCCGGAGAGCGCTCTACGGAATTCGGTTTCAATTCGCATCCAGTGTGAACACACCATAAGACTTTCGAGCAAGCACAAGGCAAATTAATTGCTGAACTCTTAACAATGATTTAATGCTCACCTGTGGTATCATCTGCTAACCAACAAAATAATGACTCAGTTAACTTTTATTTATTAAGAAAATCCTTGTAAGAACAAAATGATGGCATCGTTAACAATACTGTCAGATGGGGTGGCTTAATTTGGTCAATGGGGTATCTTTAAACACGTGACTACAGACAGATGACAGATGAATGCTTTCTGGTGGGTGTTCAAAGTTACCCCTTTCCGCATGAATGTGTAAAATGTTAAAAATACTATAAATTTCTGGGTGGTACAAAATTTGGATTCCTGTTAAAAAAACATAATTTCCAATTCAGTCAATTTCAAGACAATCATGAAAGTTATCAAAAAGAAACTAGAAATTTAAGGTGTTAAACTTTTCGACTTACGATCTCCCATTCTGACATTTCTTCTAGAAGATCCAGAGAGCTTCCTAAACGAGTCAGAGCCTGTCCATCTTCCAGTTGGCATCTCCATTCACCACCTGACCAAGAAGTACAAGAAGAAGAAGGTTGCTGTCAATAACCTGTCCATGAATTTCTACGAGGGTCAGATCACTGCCCTGCTTGGACAGAATGGAGCTGGAAAAACAACCACGATGTGAGTTTTATTGAGAGATGCCTGTCTATACTATGGTTGATACAAAATTCTGACTCTATAGCAGCAATATGCAAAGATTTTGAGTACAGTATTCAGTAAACAATTGAAAAAGCTGCATTTACATGGCAATAGGCAGCAAAAGGGTTTAGATTTTTGAAAATATGTCAGATTTTTTTGACCCCTTCAAAGTTCAAGAAATTGACGCTTAAAAATTTCTTGTTACAGCAACATGCTATGTGGAATCTTCCCACCATCATCTGGCTCTGCTTACATCAACGGCAAGAGCATCTGGACCGAGTACAGCCAGATTCGCAAAACGCTTGGCTACTGCCCTCAACACAATGTCCTCTTCGATTCGTAAGTAGAACAAGTCTTTAACCTTTCTTTTGAACATCACGTCAATAGCCTATCCAAGTGAACAGTATCTTTCCACTTGACCAAAGGCTGAGCGACAACAGCTTTGTAGGGGACAAGGTACAAAGGGACTTCCGATAGAGTAAACCTCCCTCCCAGGTGACATTGCATGAATAACCTAAATCTCTTGTAGCACCTAGGAACAGTGTAAGCCAGGCTAGTTAACAACAAATGTATTGAAATGTCTCTCATCCACATTGCCTCGGCCAAATTCAGAGCCAAAGGCCCTATAGATCACTTGGCTAGAAACATGAGTGTTTTCCATATCAGGCTATTTTAAAGAGCAAATGCAGAGGAAAAGATTCCAAAATCAGCACATCATTCTACTGTCTTTCTATTTTTCCCAGTATGACGGTGAAGGAACACATGAAGTTCTTTGGCAAGCTCAAAGGCATTTTGAGCGCCAAGAAACTGAAGGCAGACATTTCTAGGTAAGTGCAATGGATGTGTAATACCAATACTAATTTTCTAAGCGAGTAAATAGCTAATCTGTAGTCTTCCAAACAACGGACTTCAAATTTTGATTGAAAATTGACTGTGACATCTGCTGCAAAACCTTACCTTATAAATTCTTAACAAACGCATGATTGCATCAAAAGCAGTTCTGTAGTCAACTGAATTGGGAACACTTGGAAATTCCCTCACTCATTTCTTAACTCCTTTCTAGCCTACTGGACTCAATGGGCCTGCGCCACTTCAAGAACGAGAAAGTGCGTAACCTCTCGGGTGGTATGAAAAGACGTCTGTCGGTCGCCATCGCCTTTGTTGGCGGTTCCCGTGTAGTCATCCTTGATGAGCCGACGGCTGGCGTTGATCCTGCGGCCAGGAGGAACATCTGGGATCTGATTGCCAAACACAAAGAAGGTACGGTGATCAGATATTTCATGGGCAGGAATATGCTGGTTAGGGTGTCAGTCGTGTGTGAATTTGATGCCTGAAAAAGAAATATTGTGAGCTTGGGCAAGTCCTGTAAATGAGAAAATTAATGGGGATGCTTTTGACTTCAGTGTGTCCTCTTGTATATTGTCTCCTAATCAATGCTAACATATAATTATTTGATTGTTACATTTTTCAGGCCGCACCATCCTGCTGACCACCCATCACTTGGATGAAGCAGACATTCTTGCAGACAGGATTGCCGTCATGCACCAGGGCAAACTCCTGTGCACCGGATCATCCATGTTCCTGAAGAACAGGTTCGGCCGAGGCTACCTCCTGACTATCTCGAAATCGAAAGTGGACCCTGATGCTTCTGCAGATTCGGTAGGTTTGTCTTATAATTTATAGTGCCACTGTGCTGTTGGGTCTTTGTACTAAAATCAGGGTTAACTCCTGCATTCTAATGTCCTACATGACAATGCTCTCCTTTAAGTATTTCCTGAAAAAGGATGTGCTCATGAAATACACATGTTCTGCTTCAGGTCAAGTCATTCGACAGCGGTGCCGTTATGGAGTTCATCAGCCGAGAACTACCCGGGGCCTACATCGAGGAAGAAGTCGGATCAGAAGTGCGCGTGTTACTCCCGATCAGCCAGCGTGAGACGTACCACAAGTTCTTCAGCCTCCTCAACACGTTTACTAATGACCTGATGATCTCGTCTTATGGTGTGTCTGACACTACGCTAGAGGAGGTATGTAATAACACTTCAGCACCACCGTGCCTTTGTTGTGTGTGGATTCCATCATGATATCTAAATTTGGTTGATTCTGATAAAAATTTATATTTCAGGTGTTCCTGAGTCTTTGCCACCTGGCTGACAATGGCAAGCAATTGACACGCGAGAATGTCGATGAGATGCATCATCAACACAGCATGAAGCAGACCAACGGCACCTCCCCAGACAACGGGGTCATGTCTCTGAGCATTGAGGAGCCACCAGCGCCTGTCAATGGAGGTATGTAGTAGACAGTCCCCCCCCCCCCCATGCTGACTCCATCAGACATCGTTAAGCGGATTATTCTTGGCCCATATTTTCTATTAAAAGTACAGTTGGATTGAAAAAATATTTGAAGAGTGCTCAACTCTTTGGTTTATTGACAGATAATCGCATCAGTTTAGTGCATTCTTCAAGCTTTTTCGGCACACCCTTTAAATGTAAACATTTTTCAATTTCAGCCCAGCCACCAGAGGGAGCTAATGGAACAAATGGCATCAATGGGGTGAATGGCATCAGTGGCACAGATGGCATCAACGGAACCTCGACCCAGCAACGAAAGAAGACCGTCTTCAAAGTGGGCGGCATTGCTCTGAAGTTCATCCAGTTCTGGTCGCTCTTTGTCAAGCGCTTCCACCACCATCGTCGCTTCCTCCGAGGCTTCATTACGTATCTGATTCTGCCCTGCTTGTTTATTGCCTTTGCAATGTGGACCAACACCGTATCACCAGGAGTTGGGGACTCCGGATCCCGACAGATGACGCCGGCTCTGTATGGAGGAAATGTCTTCTACAAGTAAGCTTATGATGCTGTTGTGACGATTTTGCCATTTTTAGTTAAGAAATCATGAAACAGTTGTTTATTGGAATTAAGTCAAGCTTTATGCATCCGTGAGATAAAATATAAAAATCTTGACTTCTACCCCCTTACTAAAAAATTTAAGAAACAAAATCAAGGGGGTGCTGCAGATACCAGGAATCATAGGACATTTGTTAGTATTTCCTGATATATCCCAAAAAGGGGCCCTTGATGGAGTTTGTGATCAAATTTGTAATTTGTATTTTTCATTAAAAAAGGAATTCAAACCCAATCAACTTCAACAAATTGATGTCAGAGAGTTTACTCGGCCCTCCTGGAATTTCAACCAATTGTATGCCTGGATTCCGCTCACTACCCAAGTAAGTACTGTAGTTTAGAGATCTGATTAACACGTAAGATTATCTTAATTTGCGTGTTTGATTCAACGATTAACAAATTGGCGTATAATCGAACTATCTCAACAAGTCACTTTGAGACGGCAGTTATTAAGAACATTTTGCTGAAGACTCCAGTTATTTAGTACATTTTGCTGTGATTTTAGTACATTTGGCTGAAGACTAGTTATTTAGTACATTTCGCTCTCAATTAACTGGCTCTAAAGTATTTACAAAGAAAATTGCTTTAGAAGTCCTTGTTCCACGCCTGTTTTATTTTGGACATGCATCTCAATTCCTTGACCATTTCCAGTGTTTCAGTCTGGGTTGACAGAAATTTTAAAATGGACAATGGCGAATGGTAAACTGTGTGTGGGACTCAATAAATAACATCACAACTTAACACTGTCTTTGGCCTTGTCTTCATTCCATCTCTTTTCCTTAACACATTGTATTTGTGTTGATGAATGGTTTATTTGGACCTTTTGCAATTGAATCAGCTGTAAGCGTACATCCGACGCACTCCCCCGATTCCTGATGAATAATCTTTGAAATTGACAGTGACATTTTTGAACGCTCGAGGAATTTTGATAAAAGATGTAGTGGTCGCCCCCTCTTTTTCTGGCTCCTGGATCTACAGCCTCTGCAAGAAGGGATGTAACATTTGTGTTGGCATTGGTGCTTCTTAGCTGGGTTAACATCATTGTGTGCTTACAGCTGGCTTTGCTTAAGGGGAACAATCAAAATGCAGGTTTCAATTACATTTCTTTTTTGTTCTTTCCTATAATTTCTTCACTTTCCCCTCTCACAGTACTTCCAAAGAGACTAACCCTAAAAAAGAATATGGCCAATGGTAAAATGTGTTACTACAGGGTGTCCCACAATCTGTCAATTTGCTTAATTTGCTGAAAATATTGTTGTTACGATAATATAGCACAATTTTCCCAAATTTTTGTACTGGTTTGTTTGAAATTCTTTCCATACGAAGCTGACCTTGTTTGCAAACGTAGACGGCCTGCATAGTTTTATAATCAGATAACACAAAGAATACCACCTCCAGCTGAAGTCCTTTTGATTTTGCGCTGGTTTCTGATGGTTTATTTTGAAATATTTTTGGTCAGAAAATCATAGATGATCCCTGATGGAAAGTGTTAAGAACAATGAAAACATCGATAACATTAAAAATAATGGAATTCCGAATTGATGAGATTTTCATAAAAAATACAACTTTCGATTGAAATAATGAATATTACCAAAGAATATCAGCGAATACATCTTTCAGTAATCTTAGCATATTGATACCTTTTTGGGACACACTGAAGCCCCTTTTGGCATGTAACTCTCAGGAATGCAATACTCTTGTATGTTTTGCTGACTTACCAAAGTCATTGCATGTTTTCATTCACCTATAACTTCACGATGATCAACATTTTCCACTATTACTTATTCACCGCATGTTCTGCATTGGGTTTTGATTACAAGTTTTTTTTTTGTATTTTGAACCATATGGCTTGTTGGTATTTTTTGCTAATTTCTCGCCAATTTTTTAGTGTCTGGTATAGGGACAGACAGAGAAAGGAGGAACTAGCTTCGAGGTAACACAATCAGAAACTCACCATCTCACATATTTAAGAAGCGAATTTGCCGAAAATTGCTTTTCATGCTTTATTTGCAAACTTTGTTGACACCTGCTTCTAAATTGTGTATTCAGGCTATAGGCAACCTGCATAGACGGCCTGCTTTTCTGTCCAAGATGTACAGAAATCTTGAAAATCGCTCTCATTTTCACGATTGCTCTCGTATTTCCTTCAAACCTACCTCAAGTTGAGTGTTACAGCATGTCCCTGCTTTTTGTTCCATTCAAAAGTTCATTTCGACACTCGAATCCCAAATATCGAGTTCAGGAGAAGACTTATTATATTTCTAAATTAGCTGCATCCTAACTATTGCATGAATTTTCTTAAACATTTCGCTATCTTGTTTGTCAATTTTGACATAAAAATCATAATTTTGATATTTCTGATTATTGCATGCCATTATACTTATGTCCTTTGTATCGTATGTACAGTACCCTTTAAAGTATATACTCCCATCAATATAATACTTCTTCTCTGTTTTCACTAATAAACTGTTTTTCTGAAGCATTTGACCGTTTCACAATAATAATAATAATAATAATAATAATATTAATATTTATTAAATAAGAGTTCTACAATAACGAATAAAATCATCATTTCCTCAGCACTTTACAAAAGATAATATATATATATAAAGACGTAAAATAAGTGACAGAAATAGAAGAAGTAGATTTAGTACATTATAAAATACAATTTTTGACATTTTTGATAAAAAAGTTGACTAGACATTACTAAAACATTTTATAAAAAGCTGAGTTTTTAGGCGTTTTTTAAAATGCATTGGTGTCCGCAAGCTCACGCAAAGAGACAGGGAGAGAGTTGTATTTCAACATTAAGATACGTGTAGTTGAAAGATGCCTAATGTTCGCTTTTCTTATTTCGCAGAATTTCTGGTGCGGGAAACACTTTGCCTCCTAGTCCTTAGTGCAGCTTACAGTCCACGGGCACAATTGACACATAGATTACGTGCAGCCTATGCACTGGGTATAGCACGTCGGTGACACCCACCACTGATGCAATTAAAGGGATGTCAATTGTGATCTGGACTGTAGATCAGACTTTATGCCAAATATGCCAAATTAAAGGGATGTCAATTGTGATCTGGACTGTAGATCAGACTTTATGCCAACCCGATAGCATGATGCAATTACGTCATTGCCAGCGTTGTCAAATAATCTGGGTAATGGAAAACGGCTCGGTGATGTCATTAATGGGATTATGATTAGAATAGCATGATAAATCTGTCAGATTTCGGGTCATACAGATCCTTAAACGAATTCATTTCCATTGCAGGGAAATAGCGGTGTGCCTCAATCAAACTGTCTCACCGCCGTTCACCACGCCGATCCTGACGCAAGCGCAAAAAGACCAGTACAAGAACCCACCGAGCTGCAAATGTGACGGTGCGAGACAGGTGTGCCCGGCATACGCAGAAGGTTACCCACCACCAAGGAAAACGATGAACTCGTCGGAGACCATGTTCAAGCTCGACAGTTACAACATTACTGACTGGATCCTCAGGACATATCAAGATTTCCCCAATGACAGGTATACATTTTTATACATGATCAATGGATATTTACTGAAAAGATCCCAAAATTTTGCATGCCTAAATTTTCCTTTGGGTTAATTGATGGAGGGATAATGCAAGCACTGGTCTTTAAATAATTTGTAGTTGTTCAGATTGTAAGTATTTCACACTGATTGATGGTCTCTGTAATTTGTGACGAGTCATTTTCATTCACTCTACTGCAAACTGTGACATCTTCACGATGTGCTCATCATTTTCAGTTGGTGGTAGACTTCATGTCAATATTGCGTTGGGTGCTGAAATTTAATGGTTATTGCATGACAATGCTGGTTTCTTGTGTTAGCACTTGACAGTACTTTCGTGGGAAAATTCATATGAAAATTTCATGGTTTACGGTAAAGCCTAACACAGTGTGAGGTATATCCTTTTGTCTCTGACAAAGACACTTCACTGTTGTTTCAGGTTTGGTGGCTGGGAATTTGGAAACACCCAATCGGCGGCCGCTCAGGACCAGACTGCGACCGTCTGGTTTAATAATCGAGGAATCCACAGCCTGCCATCATACGTGAACGGCCTGAGCAATGCGGTGCAGAGGAAGTATGCCAAGGAAATTCTCGGGCAAGACCCTTCAGAATATGGTAAGGATCGAAACGTTGGAACTTAAGTTGTCTGCATGAAGTCTGACAGGTTGTGTAATGTGCATTGGTGTTACCAGGGGGTCAGGCTGCAAAAACCACCCTTAGGGGCAAATTATTAGTCATTACTTTAATTGCATCATTTTCATTGTTGCGTTAAATGAACAGCTTACAAACATGTGTGCCCATGCTCTACTTGCAACAATCCTTATTTAAATGTTTCGTGACCTTGTCTTTGTTTAGGTATCACAGTCTACAATCATCCTCTTCCACTCACCACGGAACAGCTGAGTGCTGAAACCATGTATGTATATTTCTAACAATTCCCCTGACGACTTCTTCTTTAGCGTTCGCTCAGCACTTGGAGGTGATTTTTCTCAAGGGAGTATTCCTCCTCCGGGGGTGGGGTAGCATTTTAATATGCGCGGTATTCGTTGCCGAAACTTTGTATTCATAGTAAATGATACCTCTCTGCATAACGGCATTGTTGAAATTAACATTCGGTATATATTTACACAATTTGAAATTTTAAAACCTCAATTAAAAATTTCAAATATTTAACGACATAGGCCTTAATAACGTATTCTGCTCATCTTTCCAGTCTCCAGAGGGCGTCCCATCTTGGCACATCCATTGTCATCCTAGTGGCGTTCTGCTTCATCCCAGCCAGCCTCATCATCTACCCGGTTGCCGAGAATCTGAACCAGGAGAAGCGACTCCAGTTCGTCTACGGTATAGGCCCTGTCTTGTACTGGCTGACCTCCATTTTCTGGGATATGGTACGTGTTAAAGTTTAGGCAGAAACACTTGAAAGGCTGAGAATTCTTACAACGTCATGAGTTTTATAAATAAATAGCAAAAACTGTTTTTTAATTGGAACAAGTATTTAATTTCAAGTTAATATTCAACCAATCCTTTCAGTTGATGTTCGCGATCCCTGTAGGTGTCGCGGCGGGCATCATGTATGGCTTCGATATCCCAATCTACGTGGCCAGGCAGAACCTCCAAGCATCTGTGGTACTCATGATTCTCTTTGGGTAAGTTTATGTTTTATGGTTTCAATGTAGACATACTTGTAGACAAAATGTACCTGGGAACTATTAAAATTGGTCCTATCCAGCTATGGTAATAGGAAAGTGTCCTCTTGAAGATTTCCTAAAACCCCTGTAAGATATATGAATGCTCACCTGAAGATCAATGACCACATGTACGTGATTTGCACGTTGTTGAAATGCCCTATATCACATTAATTTTTATGAGTTCAGAGATGAAAGAGGTCTTGATTTGTGAGTATGAAATATTGGGAATCAATTAAAAGCCCTTGGGATGCCCAGTGTCATAATACATTGTTTAAGAGAACACATTTTTGTATTTAAAACAAATACATGTAGGTTTTTTTTCAAAGTATAAAGTCCTAATGGATTTTTGTGCTCTTTTGTTTTAGTTGGGCCGCCACTCCATTCTGTTACATGATGGTGCGCACGTTTAAGGATGCCAGCTCAGCTTTCATGACCAGTTTCATCCTCCTTCTGTTCATTGGAATCACCTTGACGCTGTGTACATTCTTGTTAGGAACTTTTGTCACTGCAAGCCCGGTAAGTGCTGTAAGCTTTTGATGCAGGTGCATTCTTTTGCACAGAATCTTTTTTGAAAAGGTGCTGCTATATAATCGGGGCAACTCATAAATTTGGCAACAGCGGACACGACATGGATGGGGAGTGGCGCAGCAGAAAATAGCAATGATAGCCTTCTGGCAACAACTCGCAAAATGGGGATCCGTTCCTGACTTATTACTGTCAAGCTTAATATGAACAGAGGTGATAAAGATATATGCTTCACTGACCATATAAAGTATAACAATGGCTAAATTTTCTTCCACTGTCGTGATTCTTGAAAGAAATTGGATGGCGAATGGCATTGAAAAATTGTGAATTTCTTGGTTGCAGATTGTGAAGACTGCCTTATACTACATCGAGTACATCTTCCTTGCCTCACCATCCTTCGCACTTGGCGACGGCTTCATCAAGCTCGCTCGTAACCAGATCCTGGCCGATATTTTTGAACCGTATAATGAAGACGTCTACAAGAGTCCGTTCTCGTTCGAGATGCTGGGCTGGCATTTCGTCGCTCTCGGTATTCAGGGTGTCGTCTTCTTGCTCATCACAATATGGATGGAGACGACTTGCGAATGCTGTTCAAATGGGTGAGTATAGAGTGTTGGAGTTTTTTGAATCAGATATAAAGGCTGTATTTTAAAATTTGTCAGTTTGCGATAACCGGATTGACCACCTAAAATGATGCTGACACAGATATTTTATCAGCATTGCCCGCCTTTTCTTTTCTTTGATATGGACCAGAAAAACTTTTCAGCATGAATCTCTGAATCGTGAAAATTCAGTAACTTTTGAGAACACCCTTCTCTGGCAATGCCCCCTCCCCCCTAGAATTCCTTACCACGGATTGTATTATATCAAAGTGCCTTTTCCTCCTAGTTCAAGATCTGTAACCCACGGTGACGAAGAAGATGATGACGTCGTTCAAGAGACAAAGCGCGTGATGACAGGTGGCGCTAAAGATGACATGCTGGTGGTCAAGGGACTCTCGAAGTACTACCGCAGCGGCATGCACTCAGTCAGAGCCGTCGATCATGTCAGTCTTGGGATACCGAGGGGAGATGTAAGTTCTTTTGAATTATTTGAAATCAACAAGTGGTGCTAACTTTGTTGGTGCATCGCTGCGATGATGTATCTAGCAGGGAAAGTTAATACCTAGATTCACAATGGCTTATGACCCTGTTTTAAATACAGTTTCTAGTTAAGATGGCGATTGACATTTTTTGGAATCATTACCGAAATTACTTATTATACACACAATTTGTTTCCAGTGCTTCGGTCTGCTTGGTCTCAATGGTGCCGGCAAGACGACCACATTCAAGATGCTGACCGGTGAAGTGCCTCCCTCTAGTGGCAAAGCCCGTCTCTTCCGCAAGAACATCACACACTGCACGTCAAACCTTTCATCAAATGTCGGCTATTGCCCGCAGTTTGACGCGTTAGATCGGCAGTTGACGGGCGGTGAACTCCTGCGCTGTTACACCAGATTGAAGGGGATCAGTGGCCCAGATGCAGACAGGGTAAGTCTGCTATTAATTTAGCTCCTCCATCCCCATTTGCTTGAGTTTTCCTCTATCCCGAATCTGAAACGTAATCTTGGACCATTCCCTGCATATTGAAAAACATCATTTCCCCTGTTAGTATGGCGAAAAGACAGATTCTACAGATACGCTTCCATTCTTTTTTAGGTTATCAAAGACCTGGTCAATATGCTTCACCTCCAAGACTGTGTGAAGAAGGTCGTCTCGACTTACAGCGGCGGTATGAGGCGGAGACTATCCATAGCGATTGCTATGATCGGTGACCCACAACTTGTACTCTTGGTAAGAAAATCTGTGCATAAATGCCTTTTATGATCGTCATACTTATTCTTCAGATTTCGCTAAAGAATAATTTTGTTGTATACCACTAGAGTTAGGTGTCAATTTGGGTCAGACTTCTTCTTCTTATTGACAATTAGAATATGCCGGCCCTCCTAAAATCACACAACTCCACTTTCATATGTGTTTGCTCACAAAGTTTTCAAATATTCTTTTGATTTGACGATCTCTGTTTGCTTGCAGGACGAGCCCACTGCTGGTATGGACCCCCAGATGCGACGATATGTCTGGAACGCATTGATGGATGTGATTCACGACGATCGCTCCATTGTGTTCACGTCCCACAAGATGGACGAGTGTGAATTCCTTTGTACGAGGATAGCCATCATGGTGAATGGTCAGTTCAGATGTTTGGGAAGCCCGCAGCATCTCCGATCCAAGTAAGTGTTCAGCATGCCGTTGGAAAACTCAAGTAGTGTTTCTGGAAACAGAGATCAAGAAACACCGTTTTCTACGATATGTGAAATCTTTCAGATCAAAACAAGTCTGGGATGGCTTGTGTTTGAAGGAACTTGAGGCTACATGTACAGTAGAACTTCTGTATCAACAATGATTAAGGATACCAGTGTCCTGATTTGAGTGGTCCAATCGAATGGAAACAACCAATTTGGGTCCACAACTAGTGTCCTTAATAGAGAGGGTGTCCTTAATAGAGAGGGTTTCCTTAATCAAGAGGTGTCTGCTAAGGGAGGTTCTGCTGTGTAATGCTTTCACCACCACCATATTTCTGCACGGCCTTTCAACAAATAATGAGAGTCATCTTACTGATTTTCCCTCAGAGTTTTCCTATTTTCTATTTCGACATTCGATTTTCACCTTCCAGGTTTGGGGAGGGTTACACGCTCACTGTCCGCCTCTCAGAGAAGGCAAGTCCGCTAGAGGTTACTGAGTTTGTTCAGAGTAGATTCCCCGGTGCCGTCCTAAAGGTAAGTTTTCAGTGAGCATGGGCTTGATTTGTGCTGAAATATTTTGTATACATTCTTGTTGGTGTAATTGTTCAAGAAGTCAGAGCATACCTCCTAAATGGAACTGATTGAAAGAGTCACCCTTCATTCCACACCCTATGTAACTGACTGACAGAGAGACCCCTTCATTCTATATAAGTAAGGGGTGTGAAGGTCAGAAGTACAATATATTCAGAATTTCATGTCATATTCGTTTCAGGACCAACATTTCCAATTGCTGGTGTTCAATATCCCCTCCAATATGTCCCAACTTCCCAATATCTTCGCCTTAATGGAGGATGAGAGACATATCCTTGGGGTGGAAGACTACTCAGTCAACCAAACAACCCTTGACCAGGTAAGCTGAATTAGCCTTATTTTGAGAACATGTTAGAAAATGTGTCATTGATCAAAGGAAAGCTTTATCCTGACACAAATCATCATACGATCATACTCTGCTCATCACGAGCTTTCCAATGAGTGGTCATCACTGTGTACTTGGTGTTTGTGAGATAGAAAAAATTGACCTATCTTTTCCAATATCTAGGTGTTCGTGAACTTCTCGCAAGATCAAGATGATGGCGTCATCGATGATGATTCCCAAAGTGACATCGAGACGAAACAAAATGATGTATTTCAATCCGCTGCGTTCGACAACAGTCTTTATGCCACGAACTCTCGGCCAATGAGAGGCATGGAATACAACGATCCAAAGGGTTACGAGAATCAAATGTACGACAACATGAGTGCGTCGCAGTACGATAAAAATATCACTGGTCATTCCGGCATTGTACTCGACGAGAAATCAACAAAGTTATAGGACTGTACGCATTGGCTGTGATGGTGTTGGAATCAAAGACTGCTGAAATTGACATGATTTTAGTTCATGATCAATGGAAAAACTTGAAAAGTTTGGATTCCAGATTTATAGAAGTATTCGACTTGATGAAGAAGCCCTGCTTCTTGTAATTCCGCTTGTGGTCGTTCAAACACAAGCTAATAGACAATGCAAGCTTTTTATTTATGTTTATATCTAAAGGTATCAATATTATTTATTCATGTCAGGTTAGGTTGAATCATGCAGTGTTAGTTTCTACATTACTGATAACTACAAACTGAGAGATGGTCAGTAAGTTCTCGGTTTCCTCTGTCGTCTGCTGTCAAACACTGAGACCGGTAATTATGACCACCCGAAATCAACTTGGCTAAATCTGTTCTCATTTGAAACCTCTTAAATTTTTCACTTCTGTGGCATCTGGTTTAAATCAATCTTCATTTCATGGTTCAACTTAACAATTTATACTGTGATTGAGATTAAAATAAAGAGGGTTAAATAATGACCTGGTGTGCAAACAATTGGACTCAACCTTGGCCCAGTAATGACTTTGGGAAAAGCATATGTGAAAATGTGCATGGGAGATTTCTGCACCAGATGTCATCCATGGTGCCAGGGATTAATGTACATGAGCGCTTAGCAACACATTGCTAGCAATGATTCAGAGTGTCTAATTGTTCTTTCATTTTGCCTCAAGAATTCATGTGTTTTCAAATGATTTAACTGAAGATTAAAGTACCGTATTTTCCGGATTATCCCCCGCACTGCCCTATGACCCGCACCCCCTTTGACCATTACCTAAAGCCACGCAAGACCCGCACCTGATTATGACCCGCACTGCTCCAAGACCCGCATTCTCCAAAAATAGTAAGCCATTCATTGATGTTGACATCCTAGAACCGCCATGTTTTTTTTAATTGTTAACCAAAGTGGATCAATTCCAGCATGGCCGTAACTATTTTCCCTAGCGGAGACATCACAAACTATGCGATCATGGCGGAAATGTTGGTTGAAAACAATGCGAAAACGATGGACATAAATCCTTATCAAGTAACCAGTTTGGTCCCCTTTTTTTTCTTTGGGGTTGGGGCTTATCCCTCTCAGAATCCATGCAAGACCCGCACCTTTGTATTACCCGCACCCCTACTTTTTGGGCCTGTTTGAGGGCAAAAAGCCGCGGGTCATACGCCGGAAAATACGGTACTGTACTTATTAAGAAAAATATGGCGCACGCTAGAATGACACATTGACTGTACATGTATTTACTGCCAAAATGGACTAAATTTGCCTATTCAAAAAAGTATTCTTTAAAAAGATGAAAATAAACCCTGAATCATATTTGCCAGAACTAAGATTTGAGCCATTTGTTGCAGTCAATCATAATAAAAAAATGTTTGATGAACAAAATATTTGATTGAGTCATACGTCGTTTCTTCTGATATAATTGACGGAACCACATTGTAGTACGTTTTACCGCTATGTCTGTGATAACATACTTTACTAGACGTTTTCACTTAACGAGATGCTCCCGAGAAATCTTTGAGCCTGCTTTCACAATCAGCTTGGAATCAAATGCTAGGAGCCTGATTATTTACCTGGGGAAGGGGGAGGAGGTGATTATAAGCATTCTTCACTGATCTCATATTATGTATGTTTTCATGTTCTATATACTCAACTTTTCCCATGATTTACATTCGTAGTATTAATGTGTAAAATATTTTGCTAGATATTTCAAAATTTATTTAGATCATTTCACTTTGTTCACATGTAAATAAATATTAGATTCTTCTAATTATACTTCGAGATTTTGATTAATGTTTACTTTGAATTAACACATTCAGGTAGCTGCGTATAACATTTCAGCTTGAATTGTGTATTGTGTATTGTTAAGATGCCACACAGCTCAACAATGTAGTGAGCTTCAAAGAAAAAAGATACATGTAGTCTGTGCCGAACAAAAATATTTGAACTATACTCAAAGAAACTACATGTATATGGTTTTAACTGATGTCTATCAACATCTCAGTTATTATTTCAAAATATGAGAATAAAAATTATCAAAATCATGACAAAAAATATGTTGCATATTTCAAAGCTTAGTCTGTCGTTCCTTTGTTTTTGTGGATTCAGACAGTTTGTCTGCATGATTTTTGAAATATGTTGTTCATTCTTAGGATAAACGGCCATAATCATGGTAAAATATTTGTGCCAACTTAAAGTCTTTCGCTGTCGACTGTAATCAACAATTAGGCCTTTTGTCACTGTGTGCCAGCAACGACCCCACTCCCGAGGGTTATTTGGCACACACTTTTGACTAGAACAGGCTGGTCCTGTTATTATAATTTCAACTGCTAATGTTCATTTGGTATAATCTGCAATGTTCATTGTTCATCATGTAGTATTCATTGTTCATCTTGTTCATCAGTGTGTTAGTAATATCGAATTTGAAAAAAACCCCACAATTTGGAAAGATTATATAGACAGGAACTGATTTTGCTATTTAGAGAATATACATGTGGATAAAAAATCTGATATTGATCTATAATGAAATGTTCAACCTTGATAACTTTCAACCTTGATTACTTTTGTTGATTTCAGGATTTAGTTGTTGTCATCTGCTGTGAAAAAATATATTGAGTTACATGTAAATTAAGTGTCAGCTGCAGATTGGAAAGTATTAGCTCTATAAACAAGTTTTGTTAAATTTCATTTTCATTCTGTGAACCAAAACTTCATTCTGTTAGATGTACACTTTACAAAAATAATGCACTTATTCCCACTATTCAGCATTGACACTTTGCACAGTGTACTGCACAATAGCAAAGTAAGATTGGATTAGACTACACTAATCCAACGTGCCTTAAAATGCTTCTTGATTTTATATGTCACCTGTCACCAAAATCAGGAAAACATCGTGCCTGTTCTGTAATGTCTCCGACCTCAAAGGTCAAATTTTTGCAGTCTTGATTTTGAATCAAGTTTACACCCTCGGAAATTTTATGGTTTGCAGTATAAAGTCTCAAATCACACGCAGAAAAATCAGAAAAGCAGTGTTCTCATAACTTTAATTTGGGGCCGACTGATTCGGTCTTTAATAGACACGTTGTGAGAGTACAATTATCAGGTGACCTTCACCTTCAGCCGTAAAGGACTATTTACCCGTCCTCTTTATCTAAGGCAACATAATGACCATAAAAAGGCAAAAGAAATAGGCATGATGTTTTCCAAAATTAATCTTTTTTGGATAACGTCCAAACAATATGGCTTTTTGATAATATGTAAATGACAATGCAAGTATTATATGCGTGGACAGATGTTTATGACTGTGTTGTTCCTATTGTACATGTTGCGACATGGGGAATATTTTGTAAAAGAATCGTGGATCATGACCAGAATGATGTGAAAACATTATTTTGTATAATAATAAATCACTATTAATTAAAATCTTTTTGGTCTCGTTATTTTCTTTATTGAATCTCTTTAAACTTTTGCGGCAGCTTATAACCCCTTAGAGACAGTCAGATCTGCTGACTTATTTGACGCACAACCTCATTTTCCTCAACCCCATTGGCACCTTAAAAGCCCATTTACAGTCCATATCACAATTGACATCCGTCCTGCTTCATGTCAGTGACAAGCAACGTACATATTATTTTCGTTGCTGGGTTATTTATTGTATCCGACACTGAGAGGAAAATGATATATTTCACCATTAAATGCCGACTTGATCATTAAGTCGACAGGTGATTGATTCCCTGTGTTCAGTTAATCTGTACAAACCGTTCCGCTCACAGATCAGTTTGGGTAGGAAATGTTAGATGGCACCTCCTGGTGTGTCGTCTTGGGACACGGGTCACCCAAAAGGAAGGGGAGATGGACTGGATGGCTACTGGGTTGAAATGCCAATTGTATGAAAAGTTCAGAAGATGGTCAACAAGAGTTGATGACAATGAACACTTGTCATCTCATTTGAGTTGGAACATTCCCCTATTCTCAGTTAGATTCGATCCCGAGGCAGTCTATGAGAGTTAGCTACGGGGCTGTGTCCATCTTTTTGGTCCTGGGGGAGGGCAGTAGGCTCTTCGAGGGGGGCAGAACCCCATTTTTCAGCCTAAACCTGCATGAAACATGTTTTTCGGCAATGTCTATGGCCCTAGCGCCCAAATGTTTTCTCCAAAGCTATACAAAGCAAGAAACCACAGGGTAAGCTGTAGTTCCAAAATACTCCTGGATATTGAAAGTGTCTTTGTACGAAATCTCTCCTAAACAAACTTGTTCTTCATATAAATGGGATCTATCACGGGCCAAGGCTGCAGGGTGGATTTTTTCTTCAGGCAGCTCTGCTTTAATGAATAAATAAGAATCACAGGTGATTTCAATGTACATTTACAATTAAAGTTTATTTCTCTATGTACAATATATACAACAGTCCTAAAGTGATATTATTAAGGTCCCCAGCAGACGGTCTCTATGTTACATGAACTGTATATAAATTCTAGACAGAACTAAAGTACACTTTTGTCAAACCAATCATATTTTTACGGAGGGAGTTGTAATACACCTCCCTGGCCAAACCATGCAGAATAAACTTTACCACACTCAGTAGGCTCTACAATACAGGGTATTAGGCCTTCATAGGCCTAGAGGTTATTACATTATATTACATTATATCCCTCTTCATACAACGTAGTGACACAGAAATAAATATAGCACTTAAATCATGAGAAAAATCATAGGGGTTTCTGTTTTTGGAAATTCCCTAATTTCACATGATATTTGCTAAATTGTGTCTATTGTCAGTGGGCCTGGGTCATCTGTCTTGTAATTGATTTCGAAGGCCATTTGTATTAATAGACATTTCAACTTGACCCAGTATGCACCTGGCAAAGTGGAAGAATCGGGGAATTTCTGACTGGGGAATTCCAAAACATCACAAGCAGTCTAAAATGTTAGCGTTTGTCATCATTCTCAAGTCAATCAAGGAAAGCTTGAATGTCACCAGGTGAAATCAAACACCTTATGTTATTTCACTTGTGTACATTATTTACCAATGAGTCACAAGTTATTAGAGATAAACATTGCCACTGAACAGTAACCAGACTCATCGATGTGATGAACAGTAACCAGACTCATCGATGTGATGAAAATTGACCAATAGAGTACATGTATATCCATATTGGTGAACACAACAGCATCGTTGAAAGTTATATCTAATGCATATTTATAGAATCATAATCTCAAATGCAATTTCAAATCTCAAATTTGATTGAAAGGCATTTGGTAACACTATAGATAAAACATTCCACATGTCTTCTCAGTGGCAGAGCCAGGAGCCAGAAAAAGGCACTGCATTTCTCATAAAAATTTCTGCTCCAGTTCAAAACTCCATTGTCAATTTCAAAGATTTTCACGAATTGGGGGGGGGGGGGGGGGCATGTGTCTGGTACACACACTTGGAACCCGCACCTTTGTTCCAGATATAATGAAGGTTCCTTCTATCCTCTTGATTGCCACACCCCCTATCCACATAAACGCTATCCAAAGAATTGTAAAATACTCTGACCTTTCCAATATTAGGTGACTGCAGATTTCTAAGTAGTTGACCAGGAACACTTTATACCACAAACAATACACTATCACAACCAGTCCAGACTGACTGACTCATATCCTACTACAGAACATATACACAAGTACCCATTCATAAATATTAACCTAATTATTTACAATATTTAAACTGAAAGACCAGATTCTTATCCTAAGTTCTCGAACTTTGGAGTCAAGCTACAAGTACATGAGATATATATAGCCAAAGCTCTCAATTCTCAAAATATCCATAAGTACCAGATACATACAATGCTTTCATGAGACAGCAGTAACCTAGATCATAGATAAGTAGGGGATGTCCTCATTACATTAAAGCCTATACAAATCCGATCATATGCGAATGACTCAAGTATGAAGTGAGTCGACAATGAAGCAAAACCTGTCTTCTAGGACACCTCTTTTGACTGACATTGTCCTTTTTAGAGAGATTAATTTTCTGTACTGATCACACTCACAGATGACTCATTTGGTCTATGTTAATCAGAGGCAGTATCAATCTGGCCTACAACTGCTATGAGCAGCACTGCCTACTTGAAGACATTCCATTTATAAACCCCACACAGTTGATCACAGTGAACAGTCCTAATCACAATTGACCTCCACCCTGTTTACCTATTCATCCATTATGCACTATTAATACTAATGATTTAACTATCCTTATGAAGGGACAATTGCTTCCTTAACACAGCCTCATCAGAGAAACCTGCGGGCTCTGTTTCAGTAGAGCTCGCACTGACTAATACCTTCCTGTACATTGTCTCATCTGTCATTCCAGGCTCCTGGGTGTCGGTCATTGTCGGGTAGCTACCCACTGAACGCCGCATGGAGGATTGCTGGGGTGCGCCTAGATAGTCCATCACTGGTGGAGGGATCATGCTTGGGTCATCACTCTGGCAAGGTACGCGGTCAGACTCTTCTGACCCTCTCCTCTCAGTCTGGTATGCATTTTGAGAGGGGCCAGCTGGCTGCATGGCCGTAGGTCTCGGCTGACCAGCTGCTTGCCCAGTGTACGACACTAGAGGTTGACCCTGCATGCCTTGGGCTTGCATAGCAGCCGGAGCTTGAATTTGCTGCAGAGATTCTTGCTCACGAAAGGGAACCTGTTTTACCTCCGTAGCAGATAAGGAGGAAGCCGTATTATCAACTGAATGTCTATGTTGGGGTCTCGGTGAACCAGACAAATTCTGATTCTCTGTAGCCGGCAGACTGCTTATGCTTCCAGCTGATGGCCTCTTACCAAAATAGTCTACGGTATATTCCTGTGAAGGCATTTGCCTACTTTGGGGGTAGTTGCCAGGCTGGCCCACTTGGGAAGACTGGTATGAAGTCTGATTTGAGATGTTTAGAGCTGTCATGTCGGGAAGCTTGTAATCTGACGGAAGAGTCCCGAAACTTGAGTCTGGTTGACTTGTCCGACGAGACCTAGTGTCATCGAGCATACTGTATGAAGGAGGGGGACTGGCTCGGTAAGCAGGGTACGTCGACTGGGGAAGGCCTTGGTAACCTTGCCGAGGATCCTGGTACTGAGGAACCCTTTGTTGGTACGTAGGGTAACCAGATGCTTCGTACATAGCGGTTGGTTGTGGACCAGGTTGGTATGCGTACTGTCCTGCCTGTGGAACCTGGGAGTCATACGGGTTGGCGCCTTGTGCAGGGATAAATACATGAGGTGAACTCTGTGGTACAACGTCCAGCGCTTTCTCACCCAGTCGCTTCTTCAATTCTCCCTTGGCTTGCAAATTATCCACGACCCCATCTTTCAGAATGCGTGCGACTTGTTTATATCCCTTCAGAATGAGCAGACGATAGAGAGACCCCAATGACTTGTCAGCTGCCTCCCATTTCCTCAACAGGAGCCACATCAACGTCTTGTGTTGCTCCTTCTTAGAATCCGTAAACAACAGATCCTTCTCATCTCGAGTCATGCCCAATTCATCAGCAATTTCTTGCCAGGCATCAGATGTCTCAATCTTGGGCCGTAGATTTCGCTCGGTGACACCATCGATGTCTTCAACATATGAAGCATCGAGGACCTTGAAAATGCCTGCTTCGTCGAGGTCCTGCGAGTGGAAGAGAAAGTAAAGGTCAAAAAGACTGTACTACTTCAACCAAATCAATTCTACATGATGTTTTAGCACAGACGAGGTGGCTCATATTGAAAATGTCGTTTTAGTGGGAATTGCTCAGTAATCTTCGTTATGAACTAACCCTTCATTTCTCTGTACAGTACTCACCTGAGACGATGGTACGCATGGCTGAGGATGTCTCTGAGAGGGTGGAGTTCCCAATGGTGGAGGGCCATATCCTTGTACACCTGAAAATCCAGACAAACATAACATTCATTTGCCCTTGCTAGTTTAGAGCTACATGTATCGACCACCATGAAAACTGTTTCATGGGGGTTGGATGTAATGATGATTTCCCCTGATAAACCGTTGATATCAGCGCTGTCACCGCCGAGGTCCGGGATTTGATTCCGGTTGGTTCCGGTACACTCATGTGATAGCGAGGGCGACTCTCTTCAGTATAGTGTAGGTTTCCGCCGCCACATCAGGTTTCCTCCTACTTACATTGCAATTGCCCAATATCGTTTATGGAGCTAATCTGTGTCCTAATTGACGCTCAGCTCTCAACACAATAGTTTTTAAAATGTAAAAGGATGCTTACCATAGGGTGTCTGTGGATAACCCTGTGGCCTGGGGTACTGGATGGCAGGATTTGGGTACTGAGAAGGAAAGTGGCCTGATGGTCCTTCTGGATACATGGTGCCAGGGTGCATGGAATTTCCTTCAGTGGCCTAAAATGATAAAAGTAGGAAATAGCAATTAGAAACAAAAGGAGGAAATTAGTATTAGTATTAGATATAAAAGTGTAGTTTGACTTAAATTTAATCTTTTCGGACTTAACATGGTTGATATCCCTATCGAGAGTGCACACTGCTCCTGTAATTTGAAATTATCACAAATAAGAATAGGATGTTTGTTAGGAAAAAGTTCAAATAATTCAACTCAATACTTAAAGCCGCAATATGCTACAGAAAAGTTCACAGTTGGAATAGTTCGACTTGCGAGCATAAGAGACATTGAAAACATAGTTTGATGCAATGGGCATGATGGGTTTGATAAGTAAACGAGCCTACTGTAACATAGTAATGTCCATATGTCATATGTGCAGAAATATCCATGACAGCTTTGCCTCATAGAAGTAATTATATTAAAGAGAGACATATATTGAATGATGCCTTATATATAAACTGCAGGAAATATGCATTTAGAGGAGGAAGTGCAACAATGTATACAACAGCTTGGAATATTGAAGATAAGTAGAGAAGAAAGGAAGTGATGGTTCTAAGAATGAGATCAACAGGATGGGAAAGACGTGCTACGGTTTTTTTGGGGGGGAAGCATCCTCCAATGCCAGGGTCAGATGCATGCTCCTCCCCTTGCACACATCACCGATAAGCCCATAAGCTCGGTTAAAAGTGTCAGCATTCCCTGCTGTTGTGTGGACAGTAAACAAGTATATACTGAGTTCCAGCAAGTGATACTTGTACTAGGGCATTGTGCATTTCTATTTCTTTTTAGGGAAGACAGAAACCAAGGGTCAAGTGTCAAGATTTGAAACTAAGGACAAGGATATACAGAGTCGATGGGAGAATCATACCAGCTCAGAAACTAAGATTCAGTCAGGATAGAGATGACTGCAGGACAATGATCTTAGATGAAAAACTATATGTTCGCCCCTACCTCACATTCATCTGTTTCAGCCCTAGGCAGATTGGACCCCCTAATCATGACTTCCTTCAGGCCCTGAATAGCACACTGGGATTGCTTCAGATTTTTCCTACTCTCCAAGCAAGCCTCTGCGGCATCATAATCCCGACATATTGGATTCCCTTGAAGATGCAACTCGTTCAGCATAGGGAAATCGTCGGTATTGAAGATTAGCTTCTCAATTTGGTTGTCTGTTATATACAAGTTTGTCAAGTTGGGCAGTGAGAGAACGTGGGCTGGGATCGCCCAAAGGTTGTTCCGACACAACCCAAGCTGACGTATGTTGTCAAAGTGTCTCAGGTTTGGAATTTGGTACAGATCATTAGTGCACAAGGAGAGGAGCGTGATTTGCTGAAAACCATGAATGTTCCGCATGTTCTTGAACAAATCGTCCACGCCTTTCTCTCCAAGGCCTCCGAGCATGCTGGAATTCAACCACAGCTCGAGGACCTTGCTTCCCTCATCAGGCCACTGTCTCTTCAGCTCCATCTTCTTGACTTTTTTCATCAACTTAAGAGCGTGTCCACGGCTGTACTTCCAGAGTATCTTCCCCTCGTCTGTCGGTTGGATGGCCATGTTATCAAGAATCTGATCCTCGAATAATTCCTCAAGTTGGTTTCCTTCATAACGTCCAAATGCCTCATTCGTGATAAGAACCTTCAGGTTCTTCAGAGAGAACACGCCAGCTGGGATTTCCCCTTCGAGAATCGTCGTATCGCTAATATTCAACTCCTCAATGGTCTGAATCTTACGAACGTCTTCAGGAATTGTCGAGATTTTCGTGTGTGACAGGTCAAGATGTTTCAATTTCTTCAGTCCACAAAGATTCTGGATGCACTTGGGTATGTTAAGGTTTGGGTTTCCTTGAAGAATAACCTTGGTCAAGTTCTTCAAACCATTTTCCACATCCAACGGCACCTCATGTAAGTCATTATTGGACAAGTTCAACGAGCGCAAACTACAAGAAACATGCAGCGTTTCCAAGTCGGCATCAACCAACTTATTACCCATCAAATCCAACTCCACCAATGTTGTGAAGATGTGAAATTCCCTTAAACACGGCCCGAGTTCATTCCCTTGTGCGTTTAAGATTTTCACGATTTCTCTCTTGATTCGGTTCTGGTTTGCGTCGTAGACCGGGATGGAGTCGGTCAGCCCCAGCATTCCAATGTACACCTCCTCCATGGCTGTGGGCATTATCAAATCACGTGTCTAAACCTTGGTAGTATTCACAATAGGGAACTGAAAGAAATAAAGCCGAACGTCTGCGTTAAAATGCTGTGCCAACCTGAACCAATATGCAATGGGGAAATTATGAAACGCAGAATGAACTAAGCCAACCTAGTTGTGGGAGTGCTGAATCACTCATCCACTGCTCATCAGTTCACCAGATAGGACTTTGGCTTAACAACTGCATCAATTAGACTTTCATCAATACTCTTATGTGGGTGAGTAATTTATCGTTAATTTCGAAACAAAAAAATTGACATCTCCAAAATTTGCAATCGCCAACCTTCTCCAAAGTTCCCCATGAGCTCAATGTAAACACATGTTTTAAAAAAAATGTTTGATTTGTAGTTGAATTTGAATATTTCCAAACATGTAATTACGTTCTACATGCAGCATCGCTGTTGTATGGACAGATACACCACTGCAATACTAAAACTAAAAGTGTCAGCATTCCTAGACCACCAGCAATTACCAACGGTGTACCCAACCAAGTGCTGGCTTGGGTCCCACATTTAACCTCTTTCACGTCTCTGGGAACAACCAGAAATGGAGTTGCTAGATAAGTAGGAGATGATTATTATAGGCCAAGTTATTGTCAATGAAACTTTGGAGCAGTTTGATATCTGAATATTGT
The DNA here is from genome assembly GCF_910592395.1 of Lineus longissimus. Taxonomy (NCBI): domain Eukaryota; kingdom Metazoa; phylum Nemertea; class Pilidiophora; order Heteronemertea; family Lineidae; genus Lineus; species Lineus longissimus. Next base: position 22,461,909 of record NC_088308.1, on the reverse strand, counting down.
CAGCAGAATGAAGTCGTGTTTGCACAATGATGCCCCACTTTTAACCTCAAATTGTCCAAGCAATCTGCGGTTTGACATTTTTTAACCTTATAAAACTTAAAGGGCAAGAATAGCACTGCATGGACCATGGTTCAAGTTGAAATAATGCAAAAAAGCGAAGTAAGGAACAGCATCTGAAACAAGAGGGCCGTAGGACTAGCACTCAGCTGATCATGGACAACTGAGACGGGAAGCATTGGGCAGTGTAGGGGCGGGGAGCTGAAGTTATCACACATTCCTTGACTGCATCCACACTTCTATTGGCTAGCTTCAGGACAGCGGGGAGCAAAGTCTAACAAAGCTACATGTAGTATCTTAAACTTTCCAACAGAATTCCTGAAAACAGATGTGCTGTACACCTCTTGTGGCCTTTGAATCAACACTTTCCTCGGTCAGCAGAAGTTGGAACAAAATTTCCAGATTGTGTATCTGGTTATGCTTGCGGATTGAAAGAACCAAGCACAATGCAAGGTCACCGAGCCACATTAACCAAGGTAGACTTATTCATGCACATGCGTAACTGGTTGCAAAATCTGGATATTTTGTTGAAACTTCTGCCGACTGCATTGCGGATTGTAAGTCGTCAAAAGGGGTGTTGAATGAGAGAAATATCAAATACGGTAAATATGCACATTTCAACCCAACACAAATGAATTGGTGATGAGAAATGGAGAGGAAATCAACTTACACTTCCTAACATCAATCCTCCACGACCATGTTAAAACACCGGTAGAAACTATACTTGAGTACAATACTTTCGAATTTGTGAATAACACTTCCTGAGTATGAGTACGCATATCAAATCCTGTTCCACTGACCCATTATCAGTCTATTCAACGTAAATTCCTGCGCTGATAAGAATATCAGGGGATCTTCTCAAGGAACACAATAACATAAAGTGTGATATCATAATCAAAATAATCAAATGACAAGAATCAATAGTGTAATCAATGAACTTGGACACATGAAAACAATATACAGTATATAACCAGGGTTTCATACAGAGGGGCGCTGGGGGGGGGACTACCCATTATTTGGGCATGGGGGGGGGGGGTATATACCCCCCCATCATCCTGATTAATGAAGTTTTTGAAAATTATGTTTTACAAGTCTAAAGTGGCATTTTAAGATGCTATATGTACATGTCAGAAGCAGATTTAAGCGTTTCCCCCTAAAGTGTGATACTGAATGTGGTGGTGTCTAGTGGCAAGCAGGCGAATCATCCTCCTGGCCAGGTAAATCCAACGCCCAAAATGTCCCTTTAACAATTTTTTGGCTGGCTACAAAATCTACCTAACAGTACCAGCCTGCCCAACGTAGTCAAACCCTGAAACGACTTTGAGATGACCCTCGGAATTTGGAAAGTGTCCCCGATTAACTCAGACTATGAAGGTCAGATCAATGTTGAGAAATTTGCATAGGCCTACGTCATATATGTAGTCTAGTGCCTACACTATGAAGCATCATATCCTCATTCAACTGAATAGATTTGAGTTGGCCTGTGCCATTGTTTTTCAAATGGCATTGAATGATAATGTACGGCTTTGGGGGAAGGGCAGCAATAATCAGCCATGCCATGACTATAACCCTTCCTAAAAAAGCTTAACCCTCGCCCGTTATGCTTTTGACACTTGCGATTTAGTTAATGAGGAACTCTATCACCAAAATTGTTGCTTCACTGTCACTGGTCACTGTTCACAATCGCTGTTCACAGTCGCTGTTCACAGTCGCTGTTCACAGTCGCTGTTCACAGTCGCTGTTCACAGTCGCTGTTCACAGTCGCTGTTCACAGTCGCTGTTCACAGTCGCTGTTCACAGGTCCCTAGTCCACTGAACAATTTTGATACAAATCGAGGGAAAAATCTTGAGCTGGGTTTTCCAGATTTGGACATTGGCAATTCGCCAGACACCCACTGCTATTCTTGCCTAATCATGAATAACACATTCAATAGCAAAAGAATGAGTCATGGTTTTTTATTACCACACTATCAGGTGTGTAAGTGAAATCAAATATTGTAGTACAACCATAAAACAACAAAATATCAAGTAAAAGTATCATTTTCTAGATATAGCAAATAACTTATACCCCCTGCCCCCCCCCCCCCAACTTAGCAACAATTGCGCAAGCATTCCCTCTACTGTGGGGATTGTAGAAGGAAAGGTGATGACAGGCGCGGGTTGTCATTAAGAGATAACCATCACACCACTGAGGAGGGTAGACCCTGCAGCTACACCATACCTATATCTGGTCCACTACATCCCTTGAACCTGCCCAGTCCCTACCCCCACCACCACCACAACCACCACCACCACAACCACCACCACCACATTTAAGCCCAGACCCTATCCATACCAGTTGTCACAATCAAGCATCATGGTGTTAACCATATAGACCCACCTCTATTTTCTAGAAGTTGAAATCCTGAAACAATTAGAACCCTTTCAAAACAATGAAAATGTCAATTGTGGGAGAACTGAGACTCCCACCTGTGCCGACGCACCTTCCATCATACACTTAATTACTGAGCATATAAGCTCCGCCTCCTGTCAGGCCATATTTGGATTGACTCCTTTCGGTACTTTCTTAACCAATCGTGTTTACTTCCCCTTTTCGGACTTTTCTACCTGTAAAGCCTGTGATGAATAAAGTTAGTTAGCATAAGTATATCGTCGTTGTAACATCTCTCTGCATGTCTTGCATGGACTATACTCTGGACCACGTGGACTATATATGATAAACCCGCAATAGGCCGAACACCACCCTTGAACTTATTGAGACAGTGCTAATTGCTAAATAAAGGGTCATGATCAAGGAGGATACCGCGGTGACGTCACGGCTTTTCCAAGATGGCGCTGCATATTGTAAACAAACTCGATCCACGGCCAAGGGAAAATCAAGTCATCAAAAAAGTTAGATTTTTCGCATCAAATCAGAGTTATTAGTACTTTTCTGCTATGAAATAAATCTTCAGACAATAAGCTATCATTTGAATAATGAAAAGTGCTGTTTTGATGGGGAAAAATAGGGTTTTTTAAACCAAATAGCCGGCACCGATCTTCCAAAATTAGCGATGGTTTCAAAACAGTCTCCCAGATATGGGGCAATCTCTTCATTATCATAATGGGATTTGGAGGCATGTTTACAGATTTTACAAGTTCGAGACCTGTAATACCTAAAACTCGCATAGATCCCCATAGATCCCCTCTATTTGTCGAGTTAGCGCCCCTGTAAGATCATGCATTTTCGGACACTAGAACGAAATCTTCCTGCGGATATCGCGGTTTCGGTGATGATTTAAGGAGAAATTGACTGTTCTTAGAGTTGTATGGGACAGAAATGAGTTCATACTTCATGAATACATGAATATATTATGATATGGGCGGGCTTCTAAGTCAAAACAATAACAAACTCAACTGCATCTCTACCGTGTATCGCGTAGTGCATTGCCTAGTGTATTTCGTAGTGTATTTTAGCGGAGACATTATTTCCCATTATTTCCGCACTTTGGCCACGCCAAACGTCTTTTTTATTCGTGGAAGTTAATCTGCTCTGTAAATTTTATTCTACACAGGAAGAATCCATACTAGGTATTGCAATATTTCATGTCTATTGGTGTTTTTGTGTACAGGAGCGCACCAGACAGTGAGACGTGAAGATGTGTTCAGTGCTGGTGCTGTCAGTAGACTGAATCTGATTGGCCATAGCGATCACTAATATGGGTCGGGATCACGTGATATGACGTCACCGCGGTATCCTCCTTGGGTCATGATGGTGCCTATGGTCAACCCTCTAAATTAGCAATTCAAGCCAAAGCCAGTGACCTTGTCTGTATTAAATTACATGTAGGCAGTTTAAGGATCAAGCAAGATAGTTGATGAATGTCGTGCGTATATGATATAAGAGGAAATGAGACTAAGACAGAGACTAAGACAGAGAGATAACTGAAAAGTAGTCGTGATTGTCATTAGTCTACATGTCTAGAAAGGAATGATCGTTGGAAGAGTAAAGTCTTAAACTTACCCTGTTCAGCAGTTTTGATGAAAACAGTTCTTAGTCAGTCAAATGCGTCCTACTCTCAAGGGAAATTTCGTCTCTGGTTTCGTAGAAATCGAGCCATGTCTCACATAGTGATGAAATGGGGTTATCGTTCAGGAAGTCCAAGTTAGGAAAACCCAGAATACCTAGCGTTAGTACGAAGAACTGAAAAGAGCGCATTTCCTGAAATTATCTCATGTAATAATGTCATACGTTCTTCAAACGACATGCGTTCTTCCCAAAAGGGCTGCAACTTTTTATAAAAGTTACACCAGTTCAACATTGTTTTTCATATCCGAGTGTCATAAAACAAAAGAATAATTCCTAGCTATCCGCTATTTTATAGATCCGGAGGACGTGCACCATATTTAAAGGGATACTATAGGCAGAACCGGACCTCGCAGTCCGGTCCCTTATGCGCATACCAGTTACAATAGGGAGTTTTCGCAAAGTCCTCGAAACGCCAACGCGAAGGCTTATCCTATTGTTCGACATCGTTATGAGGAGGTCAGACAATGGGATAGTCTCGTTCGCGTTGACGTTTCGGAGGCTTTACGAGAACTCCCTATTGTACATTTGTACAGTTTAGTCAGACAAGGGGATAGACGACCGCGTTGACATTTCGGGGGCTTTGCGAAAACTCCCTATTGTACATGTACCCGAAAACGTACACCCCCATTGCACACCTGTCAGGGCGTACGGCTCTCTTCTTGAGGAAGAACTTTAGCTCAAAATTACCATACTGAACGAGTTAGGCCACATTTTTTTTATTTGTTGGATTACGAATCCATCGGGGTCACTTTCCGGAAAGTCGAAAAAAATAAAAATCCCGACGACCATTTTTGACATACGTTCTTTTCTCCCCTCCCCCCCCCCCCGACCATAAAATAGAGAGAGATGAAAAACTATTTTTCCCGACGACCAATTTCAACCACTTTTTGGGGTCCCCTTGTATGATCAGAGACTAAAAGTGATAACAAATAGGCACTTTTTAAATTTCATTTCCCCCGTCCCACATAGTCGGATGTTTTTTACCGCCCCACAAAGGTTTTGAGATTGAAGATTTTTTAATTTTATTCCCTCCACCCACTGGCTTCGTAATCCAACTTATTAAAAATGTGTGGCAATTAAAGGGTTAGGCGGTTTGGTTGCTTCGGTGGTCGTTACCATGAAAATGACCCGCCACTGCCGTGCCGGTGTAATGTTTTTGAGTGTTTCTGTTTTTGAGTGTTTCCCCTCATTGTTTGGGAACGCTAAAAGATAGATTGACAAGTTTTTCTGTGTTTCCCCCTATTGAAAAGTCATGGTCTCTCTAGCTGCCTATTGTTTGGAAACACTGACACATGGGAAACAACCACAGATGTTACACCGGTACAAGAGAAAACTTGCCGTTTTTGGCAGATTAGGCTACCCGACAGCGTGTCAAAGAGTACATGACAAAATCCAATTCAAATACCCGCCTTGAAACACTCCATCTATCGAGCAGTCGGTTAACTGTCGATCGCCATTTTGAGCCTTTTATCACAACAATCAACTCTGTGAAAGAATCCGGCGCTTAAGCGCTCTGGTGGTGTTGTCATAGTGATGAATACTCTCTTGTATTCATAGTAATTATCTTCATCGGAGCTTTATTCGCATGTAACCTCGTTCTCGATGTACACAGCCGCACACTCGTGTTTCATTGTTTCCTTAAGAGCAGTGCTGCATGTTCTTCGAATAAGGCCGGTAATAAGGTTAACCTCTTGACCGAATGGTGGACGGAGAGGAACTCTTTCTTCGAACTATTACTCGTAAGTCATTCGCTCCTCGCATTTGGGTTTCTATTCAGACTTAGAATGGAACGCACCCTCTACTAGCACTTGCCACTTACCATGCACTTGCCACTGCCAGTATTTTCCATTCCGGACCATATTTCGTGTTTTATCAGTAACTTCATGAGTATACGCACGTGGTAGACTATAGGGGAAGATTAGACTCCAATGCAGTCCATTTCGTCATCCTGATCGTCCGTACTATAGGGTGAGGAACGAGGCCGGTCCACTGCGTCCGGAGTGTAGGGCAACCTTGTCCGTCCCACGGAGCCTATTTCAATGGGCTGTTAGGCCAGGGGAACATTTTGTGTACATTCAGTATACATAGTTTTTAGGCTAAAAATTGCAATTTTAAATTGTCAATCAGCTTGAAAATTGAGATGTGTATTCCTCTGGCCTCCAACAATAAGCTATAAAAAATGTGACATATTTCAAAGTTGAGGTATGGACATTTTACCAAGTCATGTCAAGGTATTGACGCGGTTTTAACTAATCCCATTCATATAGCTGCCTCTCGCGAATGAATACATGACCCTGCCCTGTATACATTGAATTTTTAGAGAACATCCTTTTACTTCAGGAAATCTGCCGACAGGAATTTGGACCATCAGAGCCGAACCATATAGTAGCCCAAGGTCAAGTCAGCTCATTTGATGTCTCTTGGAATCGTTTGAGGATGGTGTGATGGTATGAACGTTTCATGGAAATTTAGTGTCCTTAAATATTTATACGGTGTAGAGGTTATGGCAATAAAAACTGAAGACGCTATTGCCGGGCCTTATTGACAAAAAAACGTACATAATATTTTGTGCTAGACACCGGCACAATTTAGCTTTCAGTCATGGCAAAGCACCAGTGCAGTAAATGCAAAATGCTGTTTCCTTCTAAAATGCGCTTAACACGACATGAAGTTGTCCATAGTGATGAAAGGCCTTTCAGATGCGACGAATGCAGCCGGAGCTTCAAACGAATCGTCAGTTTAAGGATCCACCTCAGGGTGCATACCGGCGAGAAGCCGTATGAGTGCGACAATTGCGGCGCTAAGTTCCGCCAGAAAGGTGGTCTTGTCGTCCACCAGCGTCGGCATACGGGAGAACGGCCATTCAAGTGCGATCATTGTGAGCTTGCTTTCACCACTGGCGGGGCCAAGACACATCATCTTCGAGTTCACACAGGCGAACGACCGTATGCGTGCGAGTGTGGAAGGCGGTTTATAAGCAGCAGTAATTTACAAACTCATGCAAAAACGCACACCTTGAGTGACAAAAAAACGTTCCAATTCCATTGTATGAAATGCGATATGCAGTTCTCGTCGCGAGCGAATTTGGTTGGCCACATGAGAAAACATACGGTTGTAAGAAACTTTGGATGTACTTTATGCCCAAAACGGTTTCCTACAAAACGATCATTGAATATTCACAATATCAGTCACACGAAGGAAAAAGCTTTCGAATGCCTCGAGTGTGGGAAGAAATTCGGCTATGAACATGTCCTCAAATATCATCTTGTGGCAGTGCATGGTTCTGAAAAAAAACATGTTTGCGAACTGTGCAAAAAGGCGTTTAAAACGATCGGAGATTTGAAGAAGCACGTGATAACACACTCAAATACGAAACCACATGCATGTGGACGGTGTGATAGAGCATTCCGCACTCATGCCGTATTACGACAGCATTTTATGACACATACAGGAGAAAGACCATATGAGTGCGCTCAGTGTCAGAAACGGTTCTCCCAGGCTGGAGCGTTGAAACGTCACATAATGGTACACACTGGTGAGAAACCATACGCCTGCGAACACTGCAAGAAAGCCTTTAGCTCAAAAGCAGATATGCGAAAGCATGTTCGTATCCACACGGGCGAAAAACCATATAAATGCGACCAGTGTCCAAAGGAGTTTTCTGTTAACAGTTCGTTGCATTGTCACTACCGGAGCTACCACACAGGAGAATGGCCATTCGTATGTAAACAGTGCGATCGGAGATTTAATAACAGGTCACGTTTGATGCGGCATGTGACGGCGGTTCATGACGGCTGAGCGGGTCGACGGCGCTCGGAACTATGATACAATAAGTATAGATTAGAGAAGCCCCCTGTATTCAAAATTTGAACTAAGTGCTGGTCTATCTAACCAATAGCTAGTAAAAACGTTCATCTCAAATACAGTATAGCGCAACATGTGAAGAGAATGCATAAAAATTACTTCCCACATAAGTGTGAGCTCGGAAGTTTGGTAAAGGAATGTTACCGTGGCGGAGTTGCATCGTCGTTTGGATAAACGTTACGTCTTAGTTATTAAGACTTCAGGCCAAACCTGAAGATTCTGCTCAATGCCCGAGGAAAATCATATCAAAATTAGGGTGCCAGACTTCGCAAAAAGTGACCAACGTCACCTTTCAACGATTGAATCTTATATTGAACAAAGAGGTTGCCCTGTAGGGTGCAGACGAGTTAAGGTTCATGGGCTGTCGCAGCCTTATCGTACATGCACATGTAAGCTAAAATCGCAACAGTTGATCATGTCAGTACCTCATGGCGTCCTAGTGAGCGATTACCAAGATCGATAATAATGTCACAGAATCATGGTAGATGTCGGTCGCGGGATCTGTTGACTATAAACGGATGCGAGATACTGGTTGCAATTGGTCCTGGAAGTCATTGATTGTGTCTAATATGGCGATTGCCCAATGTCTCAGTTGAAATAAAATTATTTTAGGTTATACTGAAATTATTTTTTATAACCCCCTTCCCCTCCCCCTCCCCCCCCCCTCCCCAACGCACGCACAATCAAAAACGCACCTAAGAACAAGGCCACAAATGGGCGTGGAGGCAAGACCCGTGTCTTCGCCGTGTGTCAAAAAACCCGCGGCGCACTTACACCTATCAGTTGTGTTAGATAATGGTTAATAGCCCCGGCGACAGGTGCGCTGTAGGTAGGGAGCTCCCCTGTGTTTCTTTCCCGTTGGAGGGGGCGCAATACCGAGGCAACTACACCACGCCATCTGTCCCCGGATCTTAGAACTTGCAATTGCCGTGTCTATTCAGATTCCACCTATCAAAAAACCCGTGTTGAACACGGGTCTAAATTAGCCCCCGGTTAGCCCCATCGAGCTCGATGGGGCTAATAGACACGGGGGATTTGACACACGGGTGTATTTAGATGCGGCAAATCATAGGTGTAAGCGCAAAAGACACGGGGATTTGATAGGTGGAAGTACGACTATTATACCGCCCCAAAAAACGTCAAATATGGGGCATAATGTAAAGACTCTTCTTGACCTGGTACATTGGGTGCCTCCTCCATTCAGCTACCATGTCCTCATATTGACCCTGATCATTGATACCTAAAAAAACAAGGCAACTTTACATATAGGCATTTTAATGACACATATTAAACATCTCGAAACTGGAACATTAGGTGCCTCTTCCATTCATCAACCATGTCTTCATTATGGCCTTCCATTTCTAATGACTATAATCAGCTGAATCGTCGACACGTCCATTTGATACATGTAGCTTGAGTGTCGCTCAAGATGAATAATAACTACTTCGATCGCGAGACCAGCGTTACATGGTTTTCTCTCCCGGGCTCGCTCTCCATGAGTGTCCCGAGATAATGGAAGACCCGGGCACTGGTGATAATGATAGTCATGATTGTAATTGTATGTAGAGGGCGGTTTGGAATCAATAAGAAAATCTGCGCAAAATTTCTTCTTTTTTCTCCAAACCTTAATTCTTTACACTGATATTGCCAGATGGTGTGGCTGGACCACTGAGGAGAAGTTAGACCATCTTCTCCCAACGCTGCAGGATGCAACTGCTGAGTTTGTTCACTCTAAGATATGAAGACCCGTGATTGATACATCTTTTTCCATTTCATCTTATTGAAAATGATGGTCTCCCTATAGCTATCTATTGTATGGGAACACTGAAATACGGGGAACAATCAAAAACGTTACAACGGTTTAAGTTTGACACAGCAGCTTAACTGCATCCTGGTTCCCTGCACCCCCTGAGGAAATCAGGGGTTAATGTTCGCTTGTTTGTGTGCAGGGCCGGGGAAAAGCGAGCATTAACCCCTGATTTCCTCAGGATGGACTCACTGCGGCTTGTGTAGCTAATTCCCGATTATGCAAACCGTCTTGTGATGACCAAGACTTGGTTGGTGAAGATGGCTTCATTGCCGCATATCTATCAGTGGCTCAATCAAAGTCGTTGGAGTATAATACATTGAACGACTCTGGCTCTATCAATGTCTATCTCAACCACACAACACATTCAAGGTCGCCAAACTGATCAATCTCCACACCACACCTACATATTTAAACGATCTAGGATTAAGGTAACTGAATAAATCAGTGACATCGACCACACAAGAAATGCCTCCCTTGTGCCTCATTTATATCTGTGATGATCAAAGAGGCACACGTGATGAAGAGGAATAACTTGGAGTTCATTATTTTTTGAACGCATTCTCCGCTAACACGGTCAACACGGCCGTTGACACCGCGGGACAACATGGCTGTTGACACGGCAAAAGAAGGAAAACCATTAGTTCTAAGTAAAGAGTGTTTGTAGGGACGATCGCTCATGGGCTATGTCTTGCCGGAGAAACCTAGACACATTCTTGTCTCGAAACCATTTTCCTAATGGTTTCATGACAACTTTCTTTTGGGCCCATTGTCCGTGCACATTTATCATTCTCATGTTTTCGCAAGGCACGACCGGAGCTAACGGGATATCGCCCCTTATCTTTAATCACCTAGGCGAGTTCCCCGCTCGAATACGGCAGAACGAAAAGTCAGTTGGGGCAAAAAAGCAATAAACGAGTCAGATTTTTCGATGGCCGGGCAACCTGACAATGGATACGGACAATGTGGCCCGCGGGTTTTCTCGCAGCTGTTGTCAGCATGAGGGGAAAATACAAGCCGTCGTGTCAGTGACATACCGATCTACCGTCGTTGTGTGTATATCCATCTTTTCAAAGGAGGATACTTTGGGACTGATATTCACCGCCGATAAGTCGGCATGGTGAGTGATGGATTAGTCATTCTCACCCTTGCGCGATGGAAATCATTTACACTGAGCCGATCCGGGCCGGCTTCTTCTGCAATGGGGATCTCACTTATAGGTTTGTTAAGTCAGTGGCATCCAAAAGTATACATGTACACAAATGTTGTCAACAAAGAAGTAACGTTACATTATTACGTTTAAAGAAGCCATGATCAGAATGCGATCGCAGGAACCAGGCCGATAAAAACCTTTCTTCTTCCGTGAAAATGCTTTATGAATCTAGGGATACGTTAAGAAATCCCTGATGACGCAGGCCATCAGTAAATAGGCTTGATTCGTGACCAAAACTCGGTTTCACCGCGCTTACCTAATCCTAGTGACTTAGTGATGATGGCTTTCCGCTATCGGGAACGAACGATGAAAGATTTATCCAAATTTATAAACGGTGCAATGACCTATGAAGCTTTTTAAAGGCAATGCTGATTGAAACATTATAATAATGAAATCTCTTTAGAGATCCCGTCGAACCTCCCAGCTATGCCGAATTTTAGGTGGTTTCTTTTACGTAGAGTATTAACCGACACGTACATTTGTAGGCTAAGTTTTATGATCTTTGAATGGACGCATCGATCTCGGAGGCTTGTGCGGCAAGATGTGATGACGGCAGAAATACAAGTGAATGGCAGGTGATATTAGCGGACGCTGACATGATCACTGAAGCAATGGTTATAGTTCATGTAGGCAGGTTTTTATCGGTACCCAGAAACCCCTAGGTCCATCATTAGTGTTGGTATGTTAACAGTGTCGATGGGCGAATGCACGGCTAACACAATCTGCTCGTGAATTAAGAGATTTTTACAATTCTTTCTCTATTTCTTACAGTTTACAATCAATCAATTTGCTTTTAGGGCGGATGGGAACAATCCTGGGGTCTTTTGTCGCAATACCTGATTGCGCTTTCTCCTAACTAGCTTTTTAAGAAGACATGATCAGTCATGTCAGTAATCAGTCTAATGAAATGGTATTGGAAGACAATCCACACTCCTCTCTGAAAAAAAATCCCAGAACTCCGAAAAAATCTTGGAAACGTGACGTCCTATCGAGTGCTAACTGCCCCTGGGCCATTTTTCTTTCGGAACCCTGTAGGCTATACATCTATGTAGCCTGACAAAATACGAGAGCGAAGAGAAGACACCACGAGACTGTCGATTCGTAAATGTTTTGTCCATATCGTTTGGGGCTCTGGAGCACAAACTACTAGTTGGATTTCTTTGAAGTGTGATTTGAACTTGAAATTTGAAAGAAATCCAACCAGTAGTTCGTGCTCCTGAGCGCCATCGATGCGGACGAAACATTTACGAATGGACTATATTACCTGATCTATACTGGTCACACACAATGCAGGCAATAGGGCGGGCTGATTTCACCTAATCTATACGGCCAGATTCCTATTAGGAGAAGATGGTAAATTCTTCGATGATCATTGCTGAAGGCATTAAATCATGGCTTAATGAAGCGGCATGCTCATTCACAATGATTTCATGAGACATCAGTTATTGATTGGTGGAGATTTCGCTGCTGCAGCATAGTTCCGGCACAGCATCGGTGAAAAAATCACGCCGACATCAGAGTTACAAGTTCTCTCGCATGGTCATATCTGATCGAATCTGAAATTTTCAATACGGCAAGAAAGCAAGCAATGCCATGGGAGTGACCAGGTATCATCCGAACCGGCATTCAATGCGAACTACCGGGTGTAAAACGACCAATCCGGATGTGTAAACACCATGGAGAATCAGCACCACATTTCCCGAAGACATTCCTCGGTTCGAGGTAGGATTTCCTGGAAATGTCATCCCTATTCCCGAGGTAATATCACTTACCTACAGAAAATCCTAACATTTTGCTTAAAAATCGCAGTTACATCTGAAGAAGGCCTGGAAATACATCTATTTGGCGATTCAATCTATAACATCAGCAGTAAATTAAGGTGTTTGGATATCCGTAAAGGCGAAAAATTTGGAGAGAGCCTTCTTCTGTGTTTTTAAAAGAAGATGAGTACCTTTTCTACTTGCCTGGTACATTGTACACTGACAACCAATGATTTTGAATCAGCACTAACAGCATTTAGAAAAGTCCTATGATTTTGAAACAGCACTAACGGCATTAAAAAAAATCCTATCGCTTCTATTTCGTGCATAGCAAAATCCTTTGCGAAGAAAAATCACTGTATTAAAGGAAATTACCTCTTGATAATTGCTCGGCTTTCAGACAATGCGCATCGATATGGAATTATCAGTAGGCTACGCTTGGAATACCCATGGAAAAACCTTGATAAAACGATCCCAAGATCACAGTTAAGGAAATTACCTTATGATAATTGCTCAGCTTTCAGACTATGCGAGATTATCAGTTGGCTACGCTTGGAATAATACCCTTAACGTTCAGAATGGAAAAACCTTGATAAAACTATTCCAAGATATAGGTCATTGCGACATGCGGTATGCATGCACCAAAAAGGGCTTCTTATCAGTTGACGAACACACACTGGCAATGATCACATTCATGGCCACTTCGTATTCTCAATCTCATGGGCTCCATTGCTCATATCATTTCTTTCAATGTACCATGGACTATTGTATTCAAACAATTTGAAAAATTTGAAAACAAGGCACAACCGTCAAGCAGTGATTGATAACTATACGTGTATCGTTCTAGCATTCGGTGATTCAGTTGACCAGAGCACAATAGATGTGACCGCTTCCGTATTCTCCCCGGATTTCTCTCATCATGGGATCCACTCTTAATGTTACTTGCATCATCCAACGTAGTATTGTGTTGATAACGCAATGATTGCCCCATGCTGCGGGACTGGTATACCAAGTGAGCTTTTTGAGATAAAAAGAACTGATTGAGGCAGCGCCCGGGATTTACAGCCATATATTGTTTATGCAGTGTCAGCGATGACAACCCCTGCTCCACGAACCGAATTTGATAAATCGGTTTCATCCTGGTTTTAATTTGCCGCATTTCAGATTTAATTTTAAAGAATGTAATCAAATTCTTGTGGTAGTGGCCGGGAGCAGGTTTGTTTTTACCCCGGGGCATTTTCTGCCTTCCAGTGAACAGATTTTCTTTTTACCCGCCCGGTAATTTGAGAGTAAGAAGAGCAAGACGTGTAAAGAAGCTGCAGCATGAACAAAAACCTGGTTTTACAAAAAGTTAATTTTCTTCCGAGCGTCATTAAACTACCATCATTTAACGAAAAGAACGAGGGAAGATAATCTTCAATGTCTTCATCTAATGAAGATTTATGGAGGTTTTCAAAAGCAATGTTATCTTTTCTTGCAGTGGCAATCTACATTTCCGCTGAAAATTCCATGGATTAAGGTTTACTATTGACGACATCGGACTTAACAATCATTAGTCAAAAAGTATCTTTTCTGGCAGCGACAATCTACATTTTCGTCAAATATTCCATGGATGGTTAATTGACTTGACAAACATCAGTCATCCGTCTCTGTTGAGAGCACCATTGGTGCCGATTAGCGACTTGGTTTCAATCGGTGAATTTGACTATATTAAAGTCATAATATCAACCGAGTTGGGGTGTGTAAGGGAATTTCTCTTAAGAGCGTCTCTGGATGCTAAAATGAAGCAACTGCGTCATTCGTAAGAGTTGCCATGCCAAAAATGCCTACGGGCCAATTTGGTCGGAGGTAAAGATGTACGGGGAAGGCGAGACTGTCGTGGCCTATGCGGCTTTCAGCCACACGGGCTCGCCAATATTGGAATCATTACACAGAAATCTCTCCAGGAGTCTAAATCCCGATATAACTCCAAAAAATTGCTATTAAAGTCATTGGCTGTGTCAACGCCTCCACACGCCTGCTAGGCGATTTTCTCATATCAATCAACACTAAATGTCTAAGTGCCTTACGTTCGGAGCCGTATCATCAGCGTTACAGATGCCATTTGTGGATAAAAACAGGCGCGCAATTATTGTGCAGGAGGACTTCAAAGACAATGGCCGAGTCCCCCTCGGATTGCTCGTTCCGGCTTTTTTTGCTAGAGCCATCCGGCAACTAATTACACGTGTATATCACATGTCTGGCAATAGGTTCGGTTATAAATTGACTGAAAGTTGGTAAGGGAGGACACAATTTGAGACGACAACACAGCCAAGCTCTTTCTACTCAGTGTCGCAATTCAAATTAAAAGAAGCTCAGCTTGGTAAATGAATCGGTGACTGATAATAAATCCCCCTCATCTATAAGTTACCGAGATAACGCCATAGTGTGGGAGCTGTAGTTGCTGTGCCAGGTATATCCGCCGAGGCAGCCGAAATGAACTCACATTTACCCTCTTGTAGCGGGACGGGCCATACAAGGTAGCACCCTGACGCCAATAATGTCGTTCCACCACATCCTTTGGCATATCTCGAGTAGCGTACCTCGCGCGACTAAGGTAATGTATTCGATCCGTATTACGACCCATGCCCATTCCATCCGACTGTAGAATGGGCGCTCTCTTGTCGCAATCTTGGAAATGATAGGCAGGTTTCGCAATCCGCAAGAATGACGAATCACGAAGGTCAGTGGTGTCATCAAGTCAGGTGCTAATTCATTTACGTGAAACACGTAAATCATATTTTGTACATGAGCTATTTCAGGGGAATCGGTTTTTTTAAAGTCGTCGATTACATGTACAGACTTCGTACTTCGTCGTTCGTAGCGCTACGAAACCTATCAATGCCTCCAGGGCACATTTCAGGCTCATGTATTCGAAAACAACCTTGACCATGGGAAAAACTTCGAATGTTTACTACCCCGCTGTCAATTAGTTCATGTCAAAAACGGCTGGTCGCTTTTGTTGGACATACCTCCTGAAGCGTCCCCAAGAGCTTCAAGGCAATACTTATGGTCTGATCGTATCAAGCAATCATCAATAAATAATGTGGGGTCCATCCTTGAGGACGGCCGGCCGAATAGTCGTAGTGCGTTACCGACATTGGAAAGGACTTGGCCAAATCTCTCCAATTTGTCAATACGGCCAACTCGGCAGATAGATCGACTGAGTCTGACCCTGAAAAACAGGTAAGGCTTGAAGCCTGAAATTGAGGACGAGCCTTCCCTGACAACCTGGCGATTGCAAAGTCATCCATATTGCTTTTGCCGGACATGATTTCGCCATTTATTTCAACAGGGGATAAGCGTTTTTTTGGCGTTGCTGCTTTCTGCACTGACACAAAATCATTGCAGAGCATTGACAGTGTACTTTGTTTGTAACCGACACTGCCCATTATCGATTGAAAGCGACAGTCTCCCATCCTTTGATCAGGAAAAACAACAGTTATCTCAGTTTTCTCTCTGTGCTGCTTTTGACACTGCGCAGAACGCGTGTGTCTTAAACAAAGGCATATGGAATCCTATCCTGGCGCTGACATTGTTGTTTTTTGTGAAAGTAACCGTTACATGTATTATAATAAGATCGGTTATACTGAATGTTTCTTTAATTGACATCTGTGAACCATTATTAGAATTGTGGTGATTGTTCTTCGGGATCTTGGTCATCTTCTCTCCCGATGCTCTGGTTAAGTCAGGGACAACTTGGGCGTGGGATTTTATCGGCCAGGAAGATAGTACCCACGCTCGCCACCATGCGCCACCCCGTGTAGCAATGCATCATGAATGAAGATCTCCAATAAAGGGTTTTCACTAGTGTGGAAGGGTGGTTTTCAACATGGGTTGCGAATTTCAGGTAAGCCTGTACGGTTATATTCAACTCGAGTGTACTGTTCTTTGTAGTTTTACTGATTTTCCAGGATCCTGTTTACAGAAGTCTCGGTCCAACCGAATACAATTTCCGTACGAAAACCCAACACAACGCATGCCTATGTTCCCCCTTTAAGCTGAATCCTTATGATGAGTTCCCGCATGTTTTTATTTGGGTTAAAGCATCTTTCCGCATGCCTTATCACAAAGCAATCGTTCCATGGATGTAAAACATCTTTTTGGTGAGGAGCTCTAAAACAAGAAGTGAATCCGATAAGGCGAGATAACTGTTCGAAAGAAACTTGTTGCGATGGTAACGATTTTATTAAAATGATAGCGACATTAGAAAAATGCCATCTTAATCTAATGAGGTTGTGCGGACATTATTGCGATCTTGTTTGAGAAATGACCTTTTCTTCTCAATACGCTTTTAATGTGAGTGGCTGTTTGTTGCTGTAAAATTGGCACCAAGTTGCTTTTTGCCCTCAGGTTATTCCGTATTCGTCCGGCCGCGTTGGAGATGATTGGAAGCTTTTGTTTCTTCTTGGATGGGGTATTTTACTAGTCTTAACCATTTTGCTACATATTCTTGGTACAGTGGAACCCCGCTAACACGAAGTTATCTTTTCATTGGAGCCGGCAAGAAAAGACATCCATAAACGACGTCATTGCTTTGAGAAAGTGCCGGTAGGTCCAACAGATGTTGAGTTTACACGCACTATGGACTCTTTGAGGTCTTAACAAATGTGTAAAGTTGTGGTTTCTACGGAAATGAAACAGGACCGGATGATAGGAAGCCGCTCTTTGGTCGCGCTGTTGACAGGAAATTGTATACACTTACCATTGTTCATTAGGAAAATTACAATGTAGCATTACAATAGAAACGTTCAGACCTTAACTCCCACTGAGAATGAGAACTGACGCTTGGTTTACATGTATGATTGTCTAATTTCCCAAAAGAAATTTGTTTAGAATCCTGAACACGGACGCCTGGTAACACGGGAAACGCACGAGAGAACTTAATCCGCATGCTGCTTTTGTCTGTAACGCTGGAGACGCGCCCGCTGCTAAAAATCAAAATAAGAAATAGACTAGAGATGTGCATTTGCTTTAAAATCGGTTAGAAAAATGCTCAAATATTACCGGGGATGACTGATGCTGGTTTACATGGCCCGTAAGACTGGTATACCCAGCGGTTTCACGTTTCAATAGGCAGACACTGTACATCATCTCGTGCACAATACAGACCATCTTAAATGAGACTAATGATTTATTACACTTCATTTGGAAAAGTAATATCCAGAGAAGAAAATGAAGAAAATGCGGTGATTTCGAATTGTGCCATGCCAGGGGATGTGAAAGAAGTCCTGTCATGAATTGCCATCGTTTATCTGAATCTATAGTGCTCGGCTATCTATCACTATTTTCCTCCAGAAGTCTTGGATGAAGAGACCCGCTGATGATTGTTGCAGATATCGGCTCGCCAAACATATCACGTGTCAAGGGTGCGGTGCTCTGGGTAAGAACTTGTAACCCGTGATACTTACAATGCTAATCATAAATCAAAGGTAATTTCATTCCACAAGTATAATGTACTAATGGTAAAAAAACCTGAGACGATGGAAGCATAACGATTACGATTCATCAAAGCCTTTGCAAAATCTTCATCTTTGAAGTTAAGAAGGCAACAGGAGAACGAGAAATGAAAGATGATATGTTTGAACTATAAAGTTTATGATAAAGGTAGCGTATGAAAGCAATTGTGACAGTAAATATTACTAGGCACACCGCTTTCTGTTAAAGGGGCACACCGTTCGTAATTACTGGTTGTCCAAGAAAACGGAAATGCAGATGTACACAATGCCGTAGTGCAGTTTTGATACGAATTTGCTGTGTAACTCGAAAATTTATAGTTATTTGTATATCCGCTCCGTCTACACAAGGGCAATACGCAAATTTACACTTTTATACATACGTATTTACACAATAAGAAATTTTCAAATTCAATTACAAATTAAAATTTTTTAACGAACGGCTTAGGCCTAATAAGTGTAAAAATCCTTTTGTCGTATTTTATGTTGCCCGACACCGTGACGATTTCCAAGCCATCTGCCTGGTCACAGACTTTCTACAGTTTGTGGTCTGATATTCTAAAATACCTTGGTACCGTAAAGTCAACTTTTAAATGGAAAATGCATAAGCCTCGTTCTGAGAGTGGAGTGTTTTGGACACGCAACCAAGATGCTCTACCAAAGTTCCCTCGGGTTGCACTAAAATGTGGAACCATGCACACAGCTCACTTCAGAAGTTTGAGGCTCTCAAAACACTGCTTCAAACACAAATCAGCCAAGGAAGCATCAACCACCCTAAGTTTTTTAATGAGCACTACACATATTTGCTGAGAAAAACGCTCCAAATAGCCCATTTGCGCGGATTTTAGCGTCACTTGAGCGAGCCGATCCGGACTTCCTATACGGGCTGCCGTAACATAATGTAAACAACGGCGCTACCGGCGCTCCGGGCAGGCGATGGATGGAATTTGCCAAATTCGCACATATTCAAGTTATTTCGTGGCCTATCTTTTTAAGTTTGAGGTATTTTAGAATAGAAATTGAACCCTCGGCTTCGGACCTTGGTTGAGTTACCAAGACACTCTCGGGTGGAGCTAAAATTTCGTCCAAACCCTCGCCTGTCGGCTCGGGTTTGGACTGTATTTTAGCTCCACCCTCGAGTGTCTTGGTAACTCAACCAAGGTCCTCCGCCTCGGGTTCAATTCCTTAACCCTTGCAATCTTGAAAATATCGAGTTCTTTTGACCACAATGAACGGTATGGTAACCCTTGAAATTTTGTGGTCATCATGGCATTATTGGAAATGTCTCCTTACCATGGGAATTATCTCGTGTTATAAACATATTGGAGAAAGTGTCGCCAAGGTAGAAGCAATTTTCTTGTCTCGACATTGTAGAATGGGTCACGCCATTTATCAGTCTGGGCCCTTGACCTCGCTACTTGTTTATCAAAGAGGCTACTACTGTAAGGTATGACGCCGGCAATCCGGCAACACTTGATAACAAGTAGATGAGACTGGGCGCTGATAACGAAGTTGTCACCATTGGTCGATGTAACTCTGGTGTTGGGCGCTTTTTTCGTGTTTGCACCACACGCCAACCTTCCTAATGATTCGAATTTCGGTGCCATCTGGACCAAAATTGACCAGTGGGAGATCGGCTATCGTAATTTCTTGTTTTCAATTAATTGTTTCCGATTCTCAGATAGTTAGCATACCGCAAAATGAGGTCCCGCTTTACATGTACGGTTGCTCAATTTTAGTATCCGATCCCATAATGGATGAACTGACTTTAAAGCACCTGCATTGGAAAAGAAAATCGAATTGGGAATTGGCAATGAGGAACAGAAAATAAATAGCCAACTTCATTCTGGTCGAAATTATTGGAGATTCCGTGTCCAGTGGAAGAGTACAGATTACATATTGACAAGCGCCGTTGGAAATCATAACGCAATTTTTCTTAATAGATTAGTCTCTATCATTAGATGAACAGTCTCCGCCCTTCACCTTGCTGTGTTTCAAACATTCCCCTTGCGAGCAGCAAGGAATGACGAGCATCGCAAATCGCCTCCTCTTATACGCTCGTCCCTTGCAAGCAGCAAGGAATGATGAGCATCGCGAATCGCCTCCTCTTATACGCTCGTCCCTTGCAAGCAGCAAGGAATGGCGAGCATCGCAAATCGCCTCCTCTTATACGCTCGTCCCTTGCGAGTAGCAAGGAATGACGAGCATCGCGAATCTCCTCCTCTTATGCGCTCGTCCCTTGCAAGCAGCAAGGAATGACGAGCAAGGCGAATCGCCTCATCTTATACGCTCGTCCCTTGCAAGCAGCAAGGAATGACGAGCATCGCAAATCTCCTCCTCTTATACGCTCGTCCCTTGCGAGCAGCAAGGAATGATGAGCATCGCGAATCTCCTCCTCTTATACGCTCGTCCCTTGCAAGCAGCAAGGAATGACGAGCATTGCAAATTTCGTCCCCTTACTACGCTCGTCCCTTGTAAACAAGTTCTAAAAATAATTCCTTTTAAAAACGTTATCCAACTTTAAACTTAGCAAGACTATTGTTTTTACACCCTGTAGAGACAAAAGCACACAATGAAATAAGTTTTTCTAATAAAGGATAAGTCAACTGGTATAATTGTCTTTGACTGTACCTTCCCATGACATCCGCCAAAGGAGGGTATAGGAAATCACCTCCACGTCATAGTCTGCGAATAAACATCACATAGCACAAAAAGTGCATAATCCTTTCAGAGTCGCGGTCTTTTCTTACTCGTCGTCAATGCTATTACCATAAAAACATTTGGCTGGGGGATTTTATGTCTTAGTAAACTGCTATTTGATGCTAAGCCAGGAATTGCCAATAGGTTTTTAAGGACAAACTGAAGATGTCACGCGTGTCTTATCCAGCTAAAGTTTCGTGGTCTGTGTGTCGGATTTTTTAACGGGCTGACTGAGCGAACCATTTATAACTGATTCATGACCACCGCAGCACCGTAACAGGTGATGAGGGAGTTTAAAAGTTTAAAGGGGCAACTTGGTCGTGAGATATGTTGTTTCATACAAAAGCGGTTTCCAGCAGGACCATGACTTCTCCAAACAGAATCATTGAAAACGATTAAATTGCATTAACAGTGTACTAGATCGAGATGTAACTGCATGTAGCAAGCCTGAAATCACAAGCCACGTCCAAAACCATCTCGAACACAGGCGATGATTATGGTTATAGATCAGCATTGGTGTGATAATGCTAGTGCTCATGGCGGTGCATGGTGGCGAGCATAGGTATTATCCTCCTGGCCAGGTAAATCACTTGCCCAAGTTGTAGTTGTCTCTTTAAGGATACCACTGTGAAGCCATCATACACTCTAAAAGTGAGAAGTGCTCCAAAAAATGAATTGCATACAAACGATAGCATCAAGGTTTCATTTAATGACTCGGGAAGGAACAGGCGCACACCTGTCGCATAGATTCTTCTAGCAGGCAAGCCAGGTTTCCTGTCATCTGGGATGGAAAATGGGTTCCAAGGAGAGGACGTGAAGCAAAGGATTCTCGTTTACGCTTTTCATATAGGATCATTGGTCTCCAAAGCCAGGTAATGCAACCTTGAACGTAGCCTTCGTTATAATAAACCAGCCTAATAGTAAAAGTGGCATTAAATTCTCTGTGCAACTTGCGATCCTCAGAAATGCCCTTATTAATATATCAAATCGCGCAATGTGCTGATACCTTGACACTTTGATGCTGAAACTTTGATTAAGATGGGCCGGTGACTTGAGTTTCTTCACTATTTCCTCCTGGGAAATGATCTGCTTATATTCATTGTCATAGCATGGTGTGATTAATGAGACGAAGGAGCCAAATCTAATCTGCATTCAGGTCTTTTGAAGGCAGCAACATCAGCCGTGAGAACGCATTCAAACTACAATACTTTATCATCTCCTCTAAAACTGTTTCTAATTCTAACTGCGGGATTACAATCGACCTCTCAAATGTCAGAATAAGACTTGAAAAGTGATGTAGGACCGTAGTCTCTATTACGCTGACATCGGATAGCTACTTCATCCTCCGCATCCACCTCGTTATCATCACGTGCCGAATCTGTGGAGGTAAAGCTATACATCGTCATCAAGGCGTCCCTGTTCTCCGACCCGCCACCTCAACCAGTTCATTTTTTCACTCGTCTCTGGGATTTGATATCGGTTTTTAATGTTTTGATCTCCCAATCGAGAGGTGTATTGAGAAATGTAACTTTCGGGAAGAGGAGAATATCTCGAACATGTTGAATCGATCCAAACATTTGCTCATTTCAGCACTTACCGGCTTCTTCGGAAACAGATTTAACCAGCCATTTAAGGAGTGGCGCCACTCATCCCGGCACGGCAAGAAACTCTCCACTTGGGTATACCTGCCAGGGTGGCAAAGGGTCATGACAGCTCCGGCTCCCTTATATGTAACACGAGATTTCCAGGCTTGACTCGGAAGAACCATTGGTAAAAACATGCATCCACAACATGCAGAGAAAAAAAATCAGTTTGACCGATGATTTTCCAAGGTATAACTGACTCGACGGAAAAAAAGTAATGTAATGCTGCTTTCAGCTAGAAAGGATGCCATTGAGTTATTATCAATTTTGCTAAAGTACGATACATCGCTTGCCAAGAGTAGTTTTTAAGCATTTTGCGCCGGCCGGCACTCGGGTAGATTGCTGGTGGTTGCATGCATTTGTGATGAGACTGCCTTCGAGTTCTCCTGACGAGAAGTTAATGCGCCGCGCAAACGAATGACTTGAAGTCGCACCGACCTGCGATTATAATCGTTGCTATCAGCGACGTTTGCGCATACGGGCCAAACATTATATATGTCACGGTTTTGAAATGTTGATAAGATGCAAAAACCTACTACACGTAGGTTGTCAATATGTAACATAACTTCATGTTGAGCCAATGTTAGTCCGACATCACCCTGCTGTAACGGAAACTCGCAACTGACCTTTATCTATAATGACATTGGTCGTTATTTACATGCACATTCTGCACAACTCCGGTCAATTCTTCATGACTTCGGACGGGGTCACAGCCAGAATACCGGAAAATGATCGTTTTATTTGCGAGTTTTCGCAAATCCCCCGAAACGCCAATGCGAACGCCAGTCCTAATGTTCAACACCGTGATCGGGTGGTCGAACGATGAATAGGCGTTTGTGTTTGCGTTTTGGAGGCTTCGCAAAACCTCCCTAATGACATAAAATCCGGAAAGAGATAAGATTTAGCACTTCATTACGGATGCACTCTAAACTCATTATCAAAGTGCTAACCCGGTCGACCTCCCTCGCTTTCATGCCTAAGGGTTTTCCTCACGTCTGCACACGAATACATAATTCTAATTATCTCTGTTGTCCTTTCGATACTGTTCAGAGAAGTTTTCAGCCGAGCGCGCTCTAATTCTCACTTAATTAGAAACCGAAAATATAATTTCAACTTGATGCGATTGTTTTTCGATCGCAGCTGATTACACCAGTGAACTGTAAGAAAAAGCATCTCCGTCACTTTCATCTCCGAATTAGATTAAGCAATGATACGCAACCGCTAATGCTCTTATCCGACGAACGTTTCATCTCAGGGCGAAATTTTATTTGTTTAAGATTTTGCTTTAACTAGTTTTTTTGCGAGCTCTGCTTTTTGTTGCCTTTACACGTTTTTGTCTCCAATGATGCAGGACAGATCTTAATCGCTAGAGAGCCAATGTTATGTTCTTCATTGGTACAGATGAGGGACCATCACCAAGGTTTACCGCGATGACTGATGTAAACGCGCATCACCTTACGTAGACGTACAAGGGCAGACCCAAGTCCAACGGACGTTTAAATCGTCTGTTGCTTCAAAAGCATCCAATGGATGCTAAAAAGTCAGTGAAGACCATAAACTGTTCGTATCAGCGATATTCCTTTTGATCGTTGGCATATGTCCGTATGGACGCGGACACGTCTTCGTTCTTCTTCTCTGCTATGACACAGTAACAAAAGTACATCATGATTTGCTGCTCTTTTGTGCGATATATCAGCTTAAGGCACCTATCATTCGCCGGGATCATTTGCCATATGCCAAAGGGGAATAGTGAGATTGTCGCAGATGCATTCCGAACTTGCACTTCCCTGATGGTAAATTCAAATCAAGATCTTTCTTAATGCATTAGAGAGAACAGGTTGGTCACTATATGCGAGTTAACCATTCTTCTCGACTCTCCGCTGGGTGCGATCGGTTTATAGATAATCATGATTTGCCGCTCTCAGAATGCGATAAACCCGATTAGCTACATGTACGTCACTCACTAACCACATTGAGACCTTGGGGATTGAGTGACTCTCATCAAGACATATTCGAACGATGTGATAGCTAACCATTGTTGACTACACCACTAAACGTAATTGGAAAGGTATACACGTATAGAGTGGATGTTCAAATGTCTAGAGAGATAACCTGTTGGTGCAACACGAAGAAAATGTCCTACCGTTTGTACGTTGATTAATTAGGGTGTATGGTTATTGAAACGAACGGGCGAAGACTGAATTTGGACTCGAAAACCACTTGGACCACGAATATGATGGCGTATTTGGTAAAGGACCATTTTCCCCACTTCTCAAAACTCTTTCAAAGAATCGGATAACATTCACGTAAAATACAAAAGCATCTTGTGTTATCCTTTTCATTCCGAAGCTAAAATGGGCATAACAAAGAAACAAGGTTACTCCAAAATCGTAAGCTGGGTGATGCAGTAGCATTAGCTTGGTTTTAAAGTATCTTTATTTTATTCATTTCAGTGCTACGCTATGATCCAATTGTAAATGGTAGTGAGTAAATGGAGACATCCAAACTTCCTCTTTTCTCCGGGATGGATGATATGTAGACAAGTGTATTCGGTTTCTGGTAACCTCATTCTCCACAGCAGACATAGCATTCAAGCATATTCTCTCTGTCAGTATTATTTAGCATTTTCAAGTTTTATTGTGGTAAACCATCTGAAACAGACCATCTACCACAATCACGACCATGCAGCGTCAAATGTGCATGTACCGTAGTATGTGTTACATAGCATTCCATTCACAGCGAAGGTTACACACCGTTGCAGCAAAACTTTACGCTGTTGCACTTCGAGAAGACATCATCACCACTGACAGAAATGTAATTGATTGATGGGATTTTACAAATAACAGGTGGTTTGACATAAAGTGGTAAAATTGATGTTTTCGCTATATCTTTACAAATCAATCAGTTTTCTGGAGTCAGTAGAACACGCCCGTTGATTAATCAGGTGACACAACTGGACAGTTTTGAAAGATTAATTTCCATTTAACGAGATTGAAGAAATATGTCGAAGTTTTCTTTTTGTACCACTCTTGCCTGATTGGGTGATATGAATAAAGACTAGGAAATGCTTTTATCTAAATCTCCATGTACATTTACACTAGGCCTTCCTGTACAAAACCGGAGTAAAAGCATTTGCTAGTCTTTATTCATATCACCCATTGTGTGCGATTTGATTGCATTAAAGGCATACGGCGTTCGTTCAAAAATTGAAATTTGTAATTGAGAATTCAAAAATGTCCAATTACGTAAATACGTACAAACGAGTATATGTTTATGTATAAACGAGTTTGAGACACCCTGTTTATATGTGGCAAATTAAGCTCGTAGAGTGGCCTTTGAAAAGAGCCTGACCGCAGAAGAAATGGTCATCTGATCAAAGTTAAAAACCTCTTGTTAATGATGCTGTTTGGCAACTATACGACCGATCTTCTCAGTATACAAGTAGTACAGCGGACATTTTGGTCAATTTAGTGCTGATCTACATTGTAGACCGTGAATTTTCGTAGAAACTGCTGAAATGCAAGTTCTCCATGGTCACATTGGCCTATACATTCAATCAAAAATATGTCATGAATGAGAACAGGTGCTAAAACGCGAACGTATTATAACGCGGTGCTCGTGCTGTCCGTTGCAATTATAGCCAAGGATGTGTAAACTGAAGAAGAAGCACAAAAATGATTACAGTACAAATTTTAATTTATGTTGAAGCCGGCTCGAGTTGTACTCAATTCACTGGCAGTGCACCCAGTGTGTTTAAATGGAATGTACGGGACTTTATCTGGGTCCTGCCGGACGCACAATTTCATCACACCCTAACCGATAGAACTCCCAATATGCCTCTCTCTGCTTCTCAGTTAGTTCGGTTGTGATAAGGATGGTAATTACCAAAGCATCGCTCGCGTAAAGGGATTACGAGCGTTTTGTTCAGCTGTGTGTTTGCCATTCGCCAAGGAATTGCAAGAGTGGAAGAAGCCTAAAAAGCGAACACGGCAGCTTATGAAGCTACTTCATCTTCGTAGCGACGGGGATTTTTTATTGTCAGTGGGATGTTGTACCACTGACAAACAAATTAATGGGATAGAATGGCGAGAGAAAAAAATAAGTCTGTTCGTCTGCCCTGACTAATGAGTGGCTAGGGGTGATTGCTTTTTTTGTTCGAGAGAGTACCAGAAATGTGCGTCAGAAGAATGTGTTATATATTTGATTTGGTTGTTCCTTTTTTCATTCAGGATGTGAAGACAACGAAATTAATGATATATAGTTCCTAACAATGCTAGAGTTCTTTTTCCATGGCTTTGTGTTATTTCCCTATGATTGCCCAGTGGTGATTTCGATAGTTTCTGCCCAAAACGCTGCCAAAGTGTGTTTTTGACGTGTGGACTAGGCTGCAACCATGAGGCAATGCATCACAAAACGCTATCCGTAAAAAAAATAAACGTATCATCACTTTTCACCAGAAGCTTCAACTTTATTACCGTAACCAAAAGCGATTACATTCACAAAAATCAAGAAGTTTCTATTTCAGCTTAATTTCTCTTTGAAGATGATAAAGCTTTGTTTAATTTCCCGTCCGTGTAGCGAACTATATTGTGATGATTATGTTTCAACCTAATTAACAGGAAGTGAACATCAAATCAATATCCGCTTTTTAACATGAAAATAGAGCAATGCCTTTGACAGACAAGGCATTAAGAATGAACTTGTTGCTAAAGATGAAGATTCAAGAAAGTTACAGTGCGCTAGTTCGTCAAAACTTCCGAACCGCTTTTTGTTACCAATGTGCAGTTGCATCACAATATAGATATTGCGATCTGGGCTGCCTGTCAACTGTCTAAAGTGGTAACCTTTCCTGACTACATCATTCAAAAAGATATTTCAAGTGCACTCTTTTATTGTTTATTGACACTGGTTGCAAAGCACTTTTTTCAATTCTTTATCCGTTATGATTTCGATCCATGGCTTGACATGTAACTTACCACTGAAGTACACTTAACAGTGTGGTCGTCTCATCATGGGAGGCCAAGTCATAATATATCCTTACGACAAATTGCCGAATTCCGTTGGCGACACAAATATTGTTAGTTGCCAATCAGAGCACCTTATGCCGCTTAGTGTCCATGAATCACTTTATTGCAATCAGTATCGTTGCTGGGTCATGTGCCTTGCTGCAAAAATGTCAGACAGTTTACCCATAATTATATCAATTAATTCTTTTTTGATGGATATTCCGAAAAGAACTCAAATATAACAGTTTTGTAGAATGCAAGGAACTAGCAGTTTGCTGCATTTTATAAAAAGTCCACTTTAGTCCAAGAAGGAAAACTTTGATCCTCAATGTCTCAAAATGTTATTATGCGACTTAGATAGTTCTTGCCCTCGCCCCTTCAATTAGCCCCTAGCTCAAGCCAGGGCATACTATAGATGTGGTTTTATTGGTCGATACTGATAAAACATACTGAATTACCTTTGGGGTATGTCTATACCTTCTCAGATTGCGCCAAGTCGCTCATCTTGATATTGGATCAATGGTATTGGAGTCACTCTGTCACCATCGCTCACAATCTAATTGGCGAATTCCATTTGCGTCGAAGTGACCCCGGGGACCAATGCCTCGGGGAACGCGACTAAATAAAGCGGCGTCATTATCGTGTAACATTTTTATGGACCTAACCGTAGAGTCTGTCGGAACCTCCTCAGTTTGCGGCAAATGTTATTCATATATCGTGGGCCCTCATATTTATTGGATTCAGTGGTCTCGTCGCTGTCAAATTCGTTTACGACTTTATTGCCGAATTCCATTTGCGCCGATTCGCTGTCTCTGGTTAACATGTAACACTATCCGGGGATGCTCGGAGGAGCTTCGGGGAGCATTGTTGGTTTACTTATTCAAGGACTGGATAATGCTTACCTTCTTCGGGAAACCGGAATGACTCTGCCAAAACGGATGTATCGTTGACCAACACCTCTCTTACCTCAAAACAATTGGTCAGTTAACCTCACCAATTGGTCAATTGAACAACTTGGTATTAAGTCAAGTATATCAAACGAATAGTCAGTTGTGTGACCTGTAGTCAAAAGTAACATCGGTCCTGGACTAATAATGAAAGTTGGTAAACTGACCCAACTATCTTCCAGTACAATCTACATGTACATTGTACTTGTTGTCGAAAAGATAGGTGTACCTAAATCAGATATGACACCAGAACGTGACAGAGCAGACAAAACGATTCCATTATCGCCCAATTATCTCTTCATACCACTCGTCTATTCACTGTGACCTGTTGATATCGACCCACGATCCGCTCAATCTGTGGCCAGGACATTGTGACCAGCAGGTCGATCAAGTCAATTCGGCATAATCGACCAGAATCACACTTTACCAAATCGATATCAATAACGTTAACTTCCAAATTTTGGCGCCTATTTATTTTAGCGAGTGATCCAATGATTAAATTTTCGCGACACTGCATGAACATGTAGCTTATTCACAGAATCCGCAAAAATATAATGCCTGTGAATATTTTGAGGTTTACACCATTGCTACATGTTCAACAAGCCAGTCTCTCAACCTATTGTACACGTCATCGGATTCCCTCTCTTAGGCAGGCGGAGGGAGACTCAGTAGCTTTTCAGTGAGTTATCCAACTTAGCTAACGGTGGCAATCGCGATTGCGTGGCCGCAATAAAAGTTTCAATTAGCTTCTGGACTTTTCCAAGCTGTCTGTAGGTCTGTTACAAGCTCGTGACTGGATATTATATGAAAGTTCTTGCTACAGGATGTACGTTTTCATTTCTGATTGGATATTATCAGCAGGCGATAACAAGATCTGTATCATGGAGCACTTTCCCACCTGGCTCGTCACATAACTTGTTTTTGCGGAAATCATTTATGTATGTCATTATACCGTGTGAAAAGTAACCTGGATCACAACCTGTATCTCTCCGAAGCACACTTTACGGGACAGCAGTGACACTATCTTGTTTATTATTTTCTTAATTGGTTTCGGGAGAACGAAAGCAGCGGAATTCAAAGTTAATGATCAGTAGGATTTCTAGTGGATCACTTGTGAAATTGGGTCTTTTTCACTTTAATCTAAGGAACCACACTTAATCTTGTATAGCGTCTTTTGCTCTTGAATGTCACAAATTTAGGATCCATATTATTTTCATTGTTTGATGTGAAATTGTAACCAGCTTTTGGCGCAAACCTTACAAACTTGGCGTGTGATCCCGCGGCTGAGTTAAGGGAATAGTTCCTGTGGATTACGCGCGTAATCTAAATTCTTCTCTTATCGTTTGTTCATGAATTAGTGAAAGAAGCATCATGGATGAGTCCGGGAATTTCTCGCAATTCAAGGATATTGTCAATATAATGGAGAACGACTGCAGGAATTTCGAAATACTGCACGACATATTCCGTAACACGAACTACACGGGGAATCCGGAGCCCGTACCGACATGGGAGATTTACGTGAAGTGTATTTTTTATGCTTTAATCCTCGGAACAGCTTTCTTTGGAAATCTCAGTGTGTTGGTGATTGTGACGATGAACAGGAACATGCGGAGCACAACGAATATCTTCATTGCTAACTTGGCAATTGGGGACATGTTCATTGCCGTCTGTCCCATGTGGGTGAAACTTGTGGAGAGTATTACTATGCGGTGGCCTTTCGGCGAATTCATCTGCAAACTATGGCCGTTTCTACAAGGTACGTCCCTTATTCCAATAATTACTCAGTACCCCACCATATAAGAAAAGTCCGTTTATTAACGAAATGAATGAAAGTATCTTTGCGCCGTTGGGCGCGTTTTACCGTTTGTCACATGACAAAATGATCGACTTAAGACTGTCTTCAATTTCAGGTAGCAAAAGCTTTTTCCTTTTCGATTTCCTTAATTTTTTTTTTGGGCGGGAGTGGATAATACGATGCATGACGTGATAGTACATGTACATGTATATGGAGATAGCATAGTGAAGGGAACCCAGTAAGTATATTTGTATCGCAAGAAAATTTATCGTAATTTATCATTTAATACAAGTAAACATAAAAAAGTGTGAATATATATTTCTTGAAACTAGACACATTGATGTAAAATGATGTTGTCTGCTATCTTTTTTATTTAGTATAAAACAGTCAACAACTTAAAAACGTAAAGGAAAATTTTCCTATAATTCGGACCTGTCACTCTCTGAACTCGCTGCACTCACTGGCTACATGTACTTTTAACTGCAGGATGGTTAGGCAAGGCAATCAGCGTATGTGACAGTTGTCGCATAAACATATAGATTAACTTCCACCTGCCAACTTATATACAACGTGTGCCCAGAATCCTTCAATAAGTTTCTGATTAGTTTCTGATTTTTGGTGCATGCAAAAATACCACTGGTCTGCCGCCAGATGGCCGCAATTAATGAAGCAAAAATCTTTCGTCGCTGCGAGGTGCATATATTGATTTTGTTGCCGATCGCAGCAACACACATTTTTTAGCCCGCGGATAGTTGTTTGTTGTTGCAATAAAAAGCCAATAAGAATAGCAAGAATCTTCTTTATATGGTAACCACGATTCGTTAATGCCGAGACTGCCTATCACGCCAACTTAGATTGACAGGTAACCAATCAATGCCTTTCTTCTCGACAGGAAGCTTCTCCCCTTCGCATCACATTTAAAAATCTGAACACTTCGTACCGTTACACTTCGTACCGTTTATTTATCGCGCGAAATGCATCCGCATCAGCGAAAATTGATATCAAGGTTTTAAAGAATGGCGGAAACTGTGATATTACACGAATCAAGGTTTTAAAAAATAGAGCCAACTCTAATAGAAGCCACGATGTTATAAGAAAATGCAGTAGTCTTATGAATATGTTGGTGTTTGTAAGAAGTCTTTCAACACTATATAATATTGATTCTAATGATGTTTACGATCCAAGTGTAATGATGGCTGAGGCCGAGATGATGTTAATTTCAAATTGGTGACACAGACTCAAGGAGGGTTGCAAAACTGATTACGCCGGGGCTCTGTCACGATGTTATATTATATACAGGTATGCTTAGGCACTGAATCCCGTCCATTGATTGATTGCTTTATTTACGGATGACCTCCGGATCGTATGGGGTAGTTTGCAAGCATATTGGAAACTTAAACTTGTGACATCAACAAGAACTTCTGCATTCCCAATCGAGACCTGGCATTCATGGGACACCAAACAAATGTTAATTGCATTATTCAGACTTTTCAGATTGCACCATGTCCCAGTCACGATGAAAATTCAATATCCGATGCCGATCAGTCCCGATTCGACGCCGATCAATCCCGATTCGCCGC
The DNA here is from genome assembly GCF_910592395.1 of Lineus longissimus. NCBI lineage: Eukaryota > Metazoa > Nemertea > Pilidiophora > Heteronemertea > Lineidae > Lineus > Lineus longissimus. The sequence continues at coordinate 22,429,973 of NC_088308.1, read as the reverse complement.
CGATTTGTCCCGATTCGACGCCGATCGCCGATCAATCCCAATTCGATCCCCTCATGCGCACTTGATCGTGAAGGCTAGTTTCTCATTGGTTAATTCACGGCTGCATTGCTGCAGTTTCGTCGGGGTCACGACTGGGCACGTTCAGTTTCCAAATAAACCGCGATTGTAAAGCCCTATAAACAGAACTCCTGCACGAAAACCCGAGCCTCGATCCTTTGATGATAACATCCAAAGAAAAAGCCGGAACACTTACCTTGCACCGCAGAACATCGGCTGATTCAAGATCAATTTGGGTGTGTCAATTGTGTTGCTCTTGGTCAAATATTGTCACTCCGAGAACACGTAATCATAGTCGCAAATCGGATATTTGCAGTGTTCGCAGACAGCAGGATCAAATCCCCCAGCAGTGAAGCGCATACTTTGACATTCATAATTATACTCCGAGCCTGTAGACAGTGACATCAGCGGTCATCTCTGTGGACATCGATCACTTTTCAACCAGACGCTTCCGTCGAGTGTCATGCCTTTTTTCTCTTGAAATGCCCTCCTCTGGTACTGATCGGGTTTAAACTTTACCAGAAATCCACCCATTAAGGTTAAACATAACTCGGATGTGCCTCATATTTTTGATAAAGAGCTGCATAAATAATCTCAAACTCAGGAAAATTCATGTATTTATCGCTTTTGTTTTTTCTCAAGAAATACGTGCACCATGATTTCATCCAAATCAAGATTTCCCAATAAACAAATAGGGTTCTGTCATTTCTGACACCACAATTCCAATGATTGATTTTATTCTTATTATTCAAAATATATGATATGACACAAGACACACTTATTTCTGATTAACCACAGAAAAGTTATTGCTATGGATATGGTTATTTGTGATGTATTTGCGATATCTTTCCGATTTAAGTCGATTTAAGCAAAACATAATGAAGTATATATCCGATATCCGATATCCGATATCCGATTGACATGCCTCGGGACAGTCATGCGGGTGCGAATAGAATCGTAAACCATTTGTGGGAAGTCCGTAATAGTAAAGAACCATCAGTGCGCGATTTATTTTTGTTTACTGGGTATAACCCTTGTTTCCATGCATGTTGTTTCCGAGTTCCTCGAAACTATTCATGCTGAGTAGAACATTGTATAGGGTATGTGTATGTAAATGCAGAGGTTCGGAGTGTCACTCGAGATCAAGAAGCGGCATTTTGTCGACGTACAGTGTATATCGCCAGTTGTCAGGAATGCAAAGAAATTGGGTGTCTTTAATGTCTGGTACATGAATTCCTAGAAACAATAGGGCCGTTTACAAGGGACGAAACCAAACCAGAAAAGACAGATCAGATCACATCGCTCACGACGTCATGAATGACGTAAGTCTTGTAATGACGTATCAGAATGTACATCGCACCAAAGTAGCACATTCGTGCGCGTTTATACGGCATACCAATCTATACCAATTCGGATCGATCTTGATCATTTTGGTCCTGTGTATAAACAGCCCTACAAATGACACACAAAACAGCATGACATAATGACGTCAACCGGAAGAGGAAAAAGAATCACCACGTTCTCGGTCTCGGATCAAAATCTGAACCTCCCTATTATTCCATGGAAATAAGTGCTTTTAAGAACACCATTATAAGGCTACGTCATTTACTGAGCTCAGCCGAATGGCATCTTGGACCGAATGATTTCATTCCAATAATTGTTTTATTATTTCTTTTTATTTCAACATCGAGACTGAGTGTTTGCCGGGCAAAGTAGCTCTTTTTTCGGCCTGCAATCATGATAGCATGCGACAAGATTGGTTATCGCACTAGCGACCGGCGATTATCGTGTCGCCAAGCCAATTACTGTGTACCCGCAGGCGAGAGGTATAGTCGGACGTCACAGTGATCATAATCGCAGGTTGCAGCGACAGAAATAGCTCCTTCGCGCGGCGCGCGGTAGCACTGTTGACATAATTGACGAAATTGAAAATTGAAATCATGGTAAATTGTGTGTACTTTAGTTCCCCATGAGAAAATTACGATAATTTAATATTGGTAGGAAATGGCAGAGTACATGTATCAATTTCGTAAATTCACCATATTGACTACTTTAGGCCTCATCGAGGTGACGAAACGGAACGGAATATGGCGGAACATGATACAATCGTGCTTAACGGTCGCGAAGATGTCTTCCAGTTTACGTCGGCTATTTGATACTCAATAACAGCCACGCCAGGCAATTTAAGCATGCTTTTCAGCCTAATTCAATTTGTCACTGGCTCAATCTGGGTTGATTGCAATCCTTGGTACTGGCTATTCAAATTGACTCAGGAAATGGGATTGAGATTTCGTTGGGTGCATAATTCCTTCCAAGCTCCCAGTTTTAAGTCGTTTTCTGATTAATTTGAAAGTCATTTGCCATTCGAGTACATGTATAATTTATTCCGAAGAAGGCGTTTGTCTGCTTTATAGTACTTGTAACCTTCGAATTACCTCAGTTACCAAGGAGAGAGCAAGGCTGAGATGTTACGTCTTAACCGGATGCAAGATCTGGAAATTTTGGTTCCGACGACTTCTTCCGAACTTGGTGTTGATTCAAAGGCTCCAATACAGGAGCACTGCTTAAGGGTTATAAAAAGCGCCTTGTTTGTGATGCTTGCCACTCAATTCGATAATTGTTTTCAGAAACCGGTTATTGTCCTGGTACGCTAGCAGCGGTCCATCATCTTTTCCATGTCTGATGAGGCTCTCTGCAGCGGATGCCGACAAGTTTCTGGCATCAACATTTAGCGCACAACGCGAACTGACACGGATAAGATGATGGTTTAAACAGTTGGTTTGAGTATTGGCGATTCATGGATGAAAGGTGACTCAGCGTCAAGTGAATAAATCTGGGAGCGATTGGGCTCACGGTGGTTCATTTTTACAGCTTTTATCCGGTTTAATACGGCATTGGCTACATGTAGGTAAAAATTGAGATTTACAGATATTTCTGCGGCTAGGGTAAAAAAGGATACGGTAATTGTACAAGTTGTTTTTGTCGACTATGTTAATCTTTACATATGAAGCTATGCGCTAACGACGAACAAACTGACGAAAAACATATGTTCATGGTATATGTTATTGTCAGTCATTTTCAATTTACCCGTGAATCGTAGCGACCATGCACCATTTTCGCCCTGGAATAAAAGTCCATATTGTAGTCCATATAAAAGTCCACCTTCTGTATTGAAAAATATCCAAGGCACACAGCTTTCAAGCAATTGACATGCATCTATGTATGAGTTCGTTTTCTCGTCCTTGTGATAAACATTGGGCTTATGTAAATCTTAATAACACCGCACGATTTTTATTTTCCGTGTTGCGTGCATTATTTATTACCTATCATTTCTTAGCTTTTATATTCATGTCACCCTTTTGTTACTCAAACAAAAACAAGTCAGTCAACAATCGATTGTGCCACATATCATGTACACGCCAATGACGTAATAAAAAGAAGGTTAGCTTGCGGGAGTTCAAGGCCAACCGAACGAAGAAATTGGACTATTCAACGACAATTTCGCATGAAAATGAAGAAGTCAAGTAACGTAATAGCCCATCCAAAAGTCGCTAATCCTGAGGATGAAAAGAATGCAATAATTTAAGGTGATTTTGTATAATTCATGTAAGTTAATAGTGACTTCCAAAGTCAATCGCAATCGAGATTAACCATGATCGAAAAAACGACTAATTGGTCTATTTTTCTTATGTAAGGCATCCTATAAGCTTTCATTTAGTAACGTAATGAAAATATTAGAAGCGTTTTTGATAATCGTGATGTGATCTGAGTCATTGTTTGCAGGCGACTGTGAATATTTTGTATCAACGACCAAAGGCGGAGAGCAGCTTGTTGTCCGTTGTTCACTACATGTACATGTTGAGCAGGGAGACCTGGTAAGGCGCGTACTAAATGATGAGATAGTATGGTATTAGTGAGGTTTCGCAACCACCCGTTTAGGCCCTACGACGACGTTTATCTATTGTGTGAGTATACCTGAACAATAGATAAACGTCGTCGAAGGGCCTAACCGGGCGGTTGCGAAACCTCACTACGTCATTGTAGTATAACAGATCATCTAGAGCTGTTTTATATGGAACATTAATTTTTTCCGAGTGCGACCATCTCCGACTGCAGTAACTGCGGTACTCTACATGAGCGATGTGCCGCATTGCGGGAGGCACATTAATCAAACGTATATGAAAATCAACGGCCATTTGTTAAAAATAAGGAGATAATAACACAGGGTGTTGAAGCAGTATTCAATTTCTCAAATTGTCATTTGTATTTCTATATCATCAACCAGAATAAAAAAATTTCAGCCGCAATATTGACACCAGTTTAATCAGCGGGAAAATGTTATTTATGCGCTAGTCTTTATTTATTGTTGGTGATGCATGCACATGTACATGTATTGCTTTTCAGCATTATTGCAGTGTTGATTGATGTATTCGTTTGTTGTGTCCATGTGTTTATCGGTCCGACTTTACCATAATCTTAACAGCTAACCAAATGGTACTTAGACTAGTCAAATGTTCCCATGATAAATTGACTCGCGTCCACACATAAAAACGATAGAGATTAGTTCGTATGAGGACTAGTGTCATAGTGCGGTAATCGGTACAAAATAAGCGCCACTCGGACGGACCGTATTCTCTACCGCTTGCATCAGCTTCTTAAACAAGACACATGATTGATTTCATTCACTATTTTTGTATTCATGTCAGCGTCATTTAGCTGGTTAATGAACCCAGTCTCATATAATGATATAAAAGAGTCTAATGATGTAGGCAAGTATATAAGTCCTTGGTGGTAAAGATGCTATTCAATACGACTCTCTGTTTCTGATGGTTGGGTCATTGACATGAAAAACACATTGGACCGAAGAAAAAAGGACATAATGCTTTACTTAGATATCGGCCTATTTGATACATTATTCATTTCATTCACCATTTTGTGTATGTGTAAGAGTGTAACTAACTAGTTTAAGGAGTTGATACCGTATTGGAGGTAATGGTTGTCTCACCAAAACCGCGAAGATGGAGCTAAAATGAAGACCACAACCGAGGCAGTTGCTTAACTTTATAACTGACATTATTCATTTCATTCGTTACGGAAGCGAACATTTACCCCTGATATCCTCAGAATGCCTTCCACCTCTTTTGTAACAAGAATGTTGTTCTTGCCCTACGCCAGACGGTTTACTGTTAGGACAACTTGAACCACGAACCCAAGTCGATAAATTTAGGTAGCGCACCACGACCATATTCCTGAGAAGATAATACCCCGATTCCCAGAGGTTCCAATGCTTCGTGAACTGACTGACTGAATGCTAAAATTCGTCCTTGTCGTTTATCGAGACCCCTGCGGTAGCATGGATGATATCAGATAAAATTTTCCCAGAACAGAGGTCGAATGTCAGAAATAAATGAGAGTAAAACGAGCATTTCATGGGGTACGCCGTTCGTAATTTCTGGTGGTTCAGGAATATAGAAAATGCTGTTGTGCAGTAAAGTTATGATGCATTATCTGAATTTTCTGAAACTTGATTTTTATAGTAGGTGTTTATCCGTCTACACGACAGCATTGTTGAAATTTACATTCAGAACGTATTAACACAATTTGAAAATTTGAAATTTGAAATTCAAATTCAACTACAAATTTCAAATATTTAACGAACGGCGCAGGCCTTTAGGGAAAATGAGAGGCTTAGTTTAAGCTTCTTGAACGAAATAACGACAAGATCAATTTGAGTTGGAGAGGAACATTCATTATAGGGTTTGTGATTGAGATGGGCAGCTGAGGTAATTACTGACGAAATTATTCATAACCTAAGGACAGCGGTGATGACTGTGGGTACAGGTAACCTATTGTAATGAGTAGACTGCTATTTAAGTCCGCTATCAATCCGAAAATACTGCGCACACTATGCAGCTCATTCCAAGCTCAATAGCTTTGAAAACTGAACCGCATGTACACCACTTTGATACGAGACGAATCAAAAGGGATGTTTTCACGAATGCTTTGACGTCAGTTTTTTTCAGTCAGTGCTTTAGCTTTATGGCATTGGGTATGTCATGTGAGATACAGCCGTCCGATTCGTCAACAGTATTATGTCATTTTGTTATTACCAATAATGTAATAGCAAAGCTTGACTTTTGCACCAAGTCGACTGAGGTTGTAATGACGATCAACGCGCCTATCCGGCCACTGTTACATCAGCTACATGTACAAAAAAAGAATTAATGAAACCCAAAATCCACACGTACTTCACACATTAACATGTAACTGTCATACAGCAAAAAAATGATTAAAAAATCAGGCCTTGAAGATAATCAAAACATATCCCGGTGACTCCGCGCAGCCAAACAGCTAGTTTTTTTTATCGGCTTTGCATTGTTTTAAGTGGTCAATACTCACTGATCGACTGAACGCCTACTTAGCATTGCACCGCTCAGTTTTTTTTATAGCGAAAGTGTTCAAAGTAGTTTGGTACTTTTTGGAAAAACTTTATATAGCTTCTGTAACTTCAAAATCTTGGTCTGTAGACCAAGAACCCTATCAACTGATTGATGAGCCTGCATGGTAGTATGAGAGTAGTCAAAATATTGCGTGGTTATCGTTACAATGTTTACAACAAGGATCAGTACAACGAGCAAACGTTATCATGCCTGTGTGCAGTGTGGTAGGTAAAGCAATTCTACTTAATCTTCCTTAATGGTGTGGCCACATCTCAATAATTATACCAAGGGCCCGTGCACTCAAAATATACAAAGAAAACGCCAACACCAACACCAACACAACCTGTTCCTAATGTTGTGAGTTTGGTTTCACTTGAAGTGAAGCCAGACTCGTTACTTGCTATCTTTATTACAGTTAATACTTCCTACCGATGTTTTGCTAACAAATATGAATTACCCTTCTTCTTATTTACCCACCTGAGAGCTAACTTAACTTATACACTTTGCGAACAGCGATTAACACCTGCTTTTCACATGCGTTAAGCTTTCTGCCAGCCTCGTGGTCTATAGTGCTCGAAATTTGCATTATTTAACTGCGAGATCGGGAGATAATAACATCTTCCTTGAATCCATGCATCATCTCAGAGATCGAAGACTTAAGTTGGCGCCGGATAGCTCTGTTGATGATACATGTCAAGAAAACCTTAACCCCAACCACAAATTAAAAGCTGTTGGTATCATTGCGAAGATTCTTCAGTATACATGTATATAAATGTATCCGTAAGTTTTCATCTGAGAAATTCGAATCATACCCGTAATTGCTATAAAAAGAACTTTAAAGATACAAATGTTAAAGATAAGGATGCATGTACCCTTCTCCCCATCAAAGACGCAGCTCTTCCACGGTGCCCGATCGAATGAATATGCCAGTTGCGGCAAGAATAACAGACTCGCCCAAAAGTTTTCTCGAAAGAATTTTTGAGGGGTGTTCATGAAATGAACAAATTTTTATACATCCCTTAATTGCACCAGTCACAAAAGACTCAGCGGGTCTATTACCCCTGGGAGAACGGTCGTCCATTTGCCAGTCTGGAGTGGCGAGACAAAAACACACGCTTCATCGGGTATTTGAGGTTAGTTTTGACGACAACAAATATTCGGTACAGGCAACGGGCTGTCTCTAGTGATCATAACGAGAGCCTCACAAAAAACCTACTAGGATCTGGCGAGGGACTATCTCCGTGATTATGTCAAGAATACATTCAAGACTCCTGTCACATATTCTCAGGAACTACGTGACAGATTGCCGTTCTCCAAGTGTTCTAAACTGCAGTTGCGTGATATTCTATCGCTTACTCCTTCTGCGAGTGGGTGAATAAAAGCTATTCACGCATTATATTTGCTCGCTCTAGCACTGTGACTACCGAGAGCATCAGTATTCTAGCTCCTGTCTCTTTCCCTAACGTTTTTATTGCGCATAAGTCAGATCCGGGCTTGAAAGTACAACAAGCGAGCACTTACGCTAATGCAGCATTGGGCGTTTGAAGAAGCAAAATGTAACATTGATACCATTCGAAAAGTGCAGCTCAGCGGCTCACCGTCAGGGAAACAAAGGCGAGCTGTTAAACGCAAAATGATGAAACAGCTGTCAACAAAACATGTAGTAAGAATGAATAATTATTTGCCTTATCTTTGGAGCCCGACAACATCACAAAACATGCAATTGCCATGTATGCATCAATCATACTAAGAAATTGCTCTGCGGGCATGTCATACGCGCTGTTAATTCATGTATCGCAGTTAAACCTCTTCGCTTTTCTTCCCTCCTGAGTATGGGGCTGGAGAAGGTCACAAATTGATCGGCGCCAATATTGCTCATGCCTCCTTCAGCAGATCAGTCTTCATGACATTGACATCCCTTTGGATGTAACATATTTGGCCTAATTGTCCTTTCGGACCACTTCAGCGAATGTCATGCCTCATTTAGCCCAGATGTCCACCAAACAGCCGATAAACTATACCCACTCCAGAGCCGTTCTGCTGAGTTCTTTGTCAAGCTTCTTTCTAAATATCGCTTGATAACCTGAGTGCCATGGAGGGCCTGACGATTGTTCTTTACTCTCTACATCAGCGGATTATGGAGACTAAGAAAGGAATGATACGGAATGTTGACATACTTAAGTGGCAAGCAGACTGGAAAGTAGCATAGACTGAGAAGAAGTTACTTTTTACTCGATTGTCCTGGATTTCGGAATCTGTAAACATGATAAAAGGAATCAAACGAAGCGAATATTATAATATCTCTTGTTCATCGTGTGCACTAGATAGCGCTTCCACGGTGAAGCCACTACGTTAAAAAGCGCGGGCGTGCCGATGGATCTCGCATTACCAATGAATGGTTTTACATTGATTTTGACTTACCGCGATATTTTGTTCGACGTGTGCGGGCGACCATAAAAACCTTCTGATTCGCTTAAATTCATGGTCATTTTGTCTGTCGTGTGCGCACAGCTTAAATGCATGTGTTCGTGTTAAGATAAGGTTCGGAAGACGGCATTTATCTCATTTGAAACGCAATATCTATATTCTGTTCACTGACGCGATTGAGAGATAAAAATCCTGAGGAAATAAAGCAAAACCAGTGTCGGTTCTGAGAAAGCTATGACTTTATTGGTAAAAACATTATCCTATACTTGTGCGTCGAACCACTGAAGTACATTGAAACAAGGGCTGTTTTTTAATAGAATTTAAGTCCGTGAACATTATCCTCGTGCGGGAAGCGAACATTATCCTATCTGCACAGTTTTAAAAAAAAGTTATAAAATTTGCTTTAAAAGTGGTATATACTGAATAACATGAATCAAATTACGAGAAGACATGAATTTACTTTAGCGCGCGACATTGGCAGCATCACGTGACAGAGTTACCCATTGGCTTCAGAGTCAAGCAAGGGAGCATTATCCTATCGGGAGTGTTTTGTAAAGTTCAAAGTACATTATATACGATTGTTTATCAAAACGGTTCGGCGGCATCCGATTTACGAAGGAAACCAGATTATGAGTACAAACAGAATGCACTTTTGGAGCCGCTACAATAATTATATCAATGTGAGTCACTTGTGACAAACGTTCGCTATAGTGAATGAAAGTAATGGTGTCTGCACGCAATGGAATTTCTAACATCTGAAAATGGTAAAAATTGACCGCCAAGCACATATACATGTAAATTTTACATGTAACATAACAAAGAAAACAGTCTCTCTGGCATTTGTTTTTGAAACATAAGTCGTTTAGGGTTAAAACATGATATATTGTTGGACTTTGTACAGGTTGACATACATGTATGGCATCATACATATAGGAGCATGGGATTGAATGAACTATACCAATCCGGTATAGGCGTGTGTAGTCGATCTTGGCTCTCTTTCTGCGTCGAGCAAGCCTGATAGGTGTATTTTGGTCGGCCAATACCTGATCGGCAAATTCACAAATCCCTGCTTGTCGAAAGTGGCGAATGCGCAGAGTAGTGCAGTTCGACACTACTTGTTGAGCGCAAATGCCCGCTTTTAATAATTTCAAACCGCTTCCAGATCATATCAAATGACAATATAACAAAGAGAGAGATCAAAGGTATTGTTTCTGGAATTAGTTTCGATATTGAAAATCCTTTCGACTGAAAAGATTAAACATAGACGGTTGATGTTGTTTGATGACGCTTGGTGTCTAATAAAGCTGGTGTCAGCATATGGAAGTCGATCGGATGTTGGTCAATTCAAATCTCGAACGTGACAAGTCGAATAAACCCATTATAATGGAAATTTAAGAATGTAAGGCAGTTTGCCTTTGACGTTCAACAAAGAACGGACATACCTTGGTAAATATGGATTTTATCGATATTCTGATGATTAGATTCTAGACATGCTTTGACTTGCCGCCGAGAACACGACAGAGCCAGCTTCCGGATCTTTTCAAGTAATTGCCTGTGTTTACCTTTGGCAACCATGAAAGAAATTCTTTAACATATTATCGCAAAATGAAAGGATTCTTTGTCGTCTTGTTCCTTATTATGTCTGATATGAGGCCGGTTAAACTTTAAAGTTTTTCAGGAGCTCAAATACCTCTATTTTTAAGAGTGAAGAATGTCACAGAGAGCGGAGCGGTGATTCAGAAGTGGTGTTTGTTTCCATTAGTCTGAAGAAACCGTCAGAATTTTCATGCAGAAACCTCCCACATCACCGCGGACTTTAAACTGAGAACCAATAACGCCAAAACCGCAAGAATCTTGATGCGGGAAACTTCGATCACTAGATTTAACCGTAAAATCAATATATGCCAATATGACATCCTGTAAATGTTATGACCTATAGCTATGTCAAATGAGACGGCGCTGACATGCAGCTTATTCCATCACTTCCCGTAGCTGATGGCCGTGCCGTCACGAAATGTCACCTGCTACCGGTAGCGTCTGGTTATCGTGGAGAAAATTGACATCGCTGTCGATTTAAGTCAGTTACATGTTGCTTTCGCATGATAATGCCGTAGGGACTCCTAATTCGTCAGTGGATGTACGATAGATCATAAGAGTAACTTTTTTTCCTTGTCTGAGAAATCAGTGATAAAATTGGTCACGCTAAAGGCAGGTTTGGGAACCCTTACGGAGGGCTTGGTGGATATTGCGCATTCTGATTTTGATGCAACGAATCTGAGAAGAGCAAACCCCTTTACGTACTAGCGTCAATAAATCACCAAGATATAAATTTTTTTTCGAGATGTGCTCCCTTGCAAATCCCTTTGAGTGATATGTAGTGTATACATTTTGCTCTTCTGCATATTTCATTGCAAAAGTATTTAAAGTGACAGTTATTACTGTTTAGTTGAAAAGCTGTACAAATCATGTTTGATTATCATATGTAGATAAAACCTTTGTAATGAACACATTATGCTACTTAATCTATCTCTATATTTTATTACCATCATTTCCGCTGTGGTCTCCTCATGTTTCAATGGTAAGTTGCCATTTCAGAATCTGTAAATCTGCCGTTTTAATTAAAAATTAATACGACAGGAAGAGGAATGGAATACAAGTGTTTTGTAGACATTTCGTCAGTAGAATGTATTCAATTAAGCCTTTCGTTGCAGGAGAATCCTTCAGTGAAGAAAACGACCCTTTTTCGCCAGGTCTGAGATGGGCATGGTCGAATATCGATTTCTCTTTGACGCATTTCCTGTGAACAGCTTTTGAGCAGAATGACCAGCTTTCTTTTGCTAGTTGTTATTTCAATTCGCTGTTCGGTTCGTGCTAAGGCTAACTTTAGACACGTCGAGATACTTTTTGAGTTGGTGCGTTGGTTGAAACGTGGGGATGTCCAGAGTCACCCCAGGGGGACTCCAGGTGTCGGGATCTATAGTGCTGCTAAGGACCTTTCTTCTGATGCAGTTATCGACATGCTGTGTCATTCGAGAGTCGGCTGGTCGTCAAATGATTCTATATGCTATCAATCTCCGAGGTATTGACAGTTGTAGCCTCTACAGAACCACATATGAAATTAATATGTCAGAATACAATTATAGGGCCCGACTCTTTGTCCTTGGGGAAATGTTAAACTTCTACAAAGCTTCGTAGAGTGATCACGAAACGCTTATATATACGCTTATTGAAATCATCATTTGAACTTATGCGAGCTCAGTCAGATAACAAAATTGTAACCGCTTGAAATAATAGCATCCTAACTTCACAAGACAACTTGGCAATATTGTTTTCCGCGATCAACAATCAACTCGATCGATAAAAGGGGACAATCATCAAATTGGAAATAGTATCCGATTGAACGACATTTTTCGACATCCATATCGTTTTTGCTTGTTTCCTAGCGCACCTGCCTGTATCACTTATCTCATTTGTTCTGTCAGATAATGTTTCCATCGGCATAATTTGTATAAACAATCTTGTCTAAGTAGCATATGAATGCCTCGCTTACTGTCTTCCGCTGACTTGATAAGATTTTCCTATATTCCGCTTATTGAAATCATCATTTGAACTTATGCGAGCTCAGTCAGATAACAAAATTGTAACCGCTTGAAATAATAGCATCCTAACTTCACAAGACAACTTGGCAATATTGTTTTCCGCGATCAACAATCAACTCGATCGATAAAAGGGGACAATCATCAAATTGGAAATAGTATCCGATTGAACGACATTTTTCGACATCCATATCGTTTTTGCTTGTTTCCTAGCGCACCTGCCTGTATCACTTATCTCATTTGTTCTGTCAGATAATGTTTCCATCGGCATAATTTGTATAAACAATCTTGTCTAAGTAGCATATGAATGCCTCGCTTACTGTCTTCCGCTGACTTGATAAGATTTTCCTATATTTAATTTGTTTGTCCCGGGGGCCATTTTCATCTGTCATGCAAACGTTTGCTTCTGCGCAACAAACATGAGAATATCTGAGCATGAAGGCGATCCGGTGTAATGTTTTTGAGTGTTTCTATTTTTGAGTGTTTCCCCTCATTGTTTGGGAACGCTAAAAGATAGATTGACAAGTTTTTCTGTGTTTCCCCCTATTGAAAAGTCATGGTCTCTCTAGCTGCCTATTGTTTGGAAACACTGATACATGGGAAACAACCACAGATGTTACACCGGGCCTGCTATTACCACTCGGTTTCATCGGTTTTAGCGTTTTCCTGACGTAATGTTTTCAACAGGAATCAAGACCCACTGAGTGGTGGTAGGCGGGACCAAACGATGTGATGTTTGGGTCCCTCTCGCTGCACTGGAATCTCGAACAAGTATGCAATGAACAATTATAGGATAGGACTATACGGGGGACTTCCATGGCTTTCGAACCGACCTTCAAACTCGAAACCTGCAGGTTTTTCAAAACTGGGTTTCGAAAAATGTCGGATCGACGACAGTTTGATTAAACATTGCACGCAAATAACCATCGATCTCGAAAACGTTCCGTAATATCGTGTACACTTGCTCTAACGTGCGGAATGCGATTATGCTGCAAATGTACTCAATTAGTCCAAGTTAGTAAAATCACAGCTGCTCCTACTACTTACCGTTTTTTCGAACGTTTTTGCACCTAAAATGGCTTCAACAGTAAAAAAGAAAATTAAATTAATAGAATCAGGGGACTTAATATATTTTGATTCGCTGATCACGAAATACCAGTAATCGACTAATTGCTATTTCTAAACCCGGTGTAACATCTGTGGTTGTTTCCCATGTGTCAGTGTTTCCAAACAATAGGCAGCTAGAGAGACCACGACTTTTCAATAGGGGGAAACACAGAAAAACTTGTCAATCTATCTTTTAGCGTTCCCAAACAATGAGGGGAAACACTCAAAAATAGAAACACTCAAAAACATTACACCGGCACTGAAAAAGTTTCGAAAGAAATCAGAATACTAAGCCACCTGCGTCCATAAAGATACATGTATGTGCGAGGCGAGTTTCACGATACATACTTACTTGATAGAAGATAAAGTGTAACATTCAGACGAAAGTTTCCCTATCTCGTATCTCAATACAGTACATAAAGTACAACCAGCCGGGTGTTCGGTATCTCTCCCAGGCCGGCATTCAACAATGCTCGCCAACCTTTAGCTAGGGGTCATATATACCATGCGAGTAAATATGTTTTAACGTACATCTTTTCCCAACGCAGTTAAAGTTTTCTTTATAATTCTCTTTGCATCATAAAATCCATGAAGCCTCGATAGAAATTTTTAGGGCAAGGGTCTTGGCGATATAAAAAATTGCCTCAGCACTGAATCTGGGGATTCTTTGTAGTATTGATTGAATACAAACCTATTGGAATGAATTTATGCAAAATTATGGATGAGACCGCATTAAACGTGTTTCAGAATGTAGAAAATGGCGACAATACGGCCGATGGAATGGACTAAATACGCAAATTACAGAATGGATGTCGCTGAATAGTATGTCAGGAATTTCTGCAGTTAAAATCAGGCAACAGTTATTCAGAGTTCTCCTCCGATGACGGGTGATGCATTTGTGCGAGATGTGTGTTGATGGAAAAAAAATGTATGGCAGCGGTGGGATTCGAACCCACGCCTCCGAGGAGACTGGTGCCTTAAACCAGCGCCTTAGACCGCTCGGCCACGCTACCATTTATTTGTTAACAAACGCTGTCAAATAACACTTTAAATTTGCTTGTTATCTGGCCAGATTATAATAACAAGATTACAATGAGTGATATGTAGGTAATAATCGATATTCAATTGGTACTAGCATAAGATATATCAAAATCTCACTCCAAATTGTTAAAAGAGCACTAATGTTTCCTTTTTTCCACCACCCGGGGTACGCGATTTAATGGGTTGATATGTTTAGTTGATATCAAATTAGTGCCAGGCTGATCAGGAAAAAGAAATGAGAGACTTCCAACTAGAGCTTCAAAATGATTCGAAGATATTCTAAATCGAATGAAAATTGACGGTTTCGTGATTATAAATCATTCATTGACAAAGTACCATGGGAAAAAGGACCGATGACTTTAAAATAAACATTCTGTGCTGGTTGGTAGTGCCTTTCAAATCTCTGGATTCTGATAGTTGCGTCTAAATGGCAAAATAATATATATGGCAGCGGTGGGATTCGAACCCACGCCTCCGAAGAGACTGGTGCCTTAAACCAGCGCCTTAGACCGCTCGGCCACGCTACCGTTATCTTTTACGATCTAACGCCGCCACATAACCCTTGAAATTGGCTTGTTATAAAGATCTTCTCAATCGAATAAAAGTTGACAGTTTGGTGACTGTAAATTATTGACTCAGCCTCCACAAAAATGGCAGCTATGGGGTTCGAACGCCTCCGAAAACATAGAAAAGTTGTGTCCAAGTACGAGCTCCCTTCACTTCGGAGAATGCAAACAGAAAATGTCGCGAATTCAAACATCATATTTGAAGGCCCGCAATATATTTTCCATTCTATCTACATGTATGCGCACACTGATTGATTCACTTGTCACCATTAGCGCAATCTCCCAGATTAGGACTGCATACAAATTTTGAGACGCGCGATGTTGCATTCTAAGAACGCGTTCCGATTCAAACTCATTGAGAGAGGCTAAGAAAACGCATGGCATAGCCCACACTTGTATCTGCAGATCATTCCGAAGAAATGCGTACCCACCTTTTAACCCTTTAGGAAGAAGGATCCACAGAAAAAAAACCTCAAAAAATAGGAACATGGTCATCATGACCTCTAGAATGAACATTGTGTGCCAGTGATACAATTTTCACTTGATTGTAAAGGCTAGAGATGTTTCCGCTCTCCTTGTTTACTCTAGCTAAAACTGCAATGGTAGCTTTAGCAGTTGATCAATGCAAAGACAAGCCACAACATGCCTTACCACTCAAGGTCAGTTCTACAATCAAGATGAAAAGGAGACCACGGATACATGATCGCATTCCTAGTACATAGGTCGTCCAAAACCTCTCATACTGGGAAAATGTAGAAGGGAATACGTTGAAGGCCACGCTTGTATTTGCAAAGCACTTCAAGGAAATGCGAGACTGCCTTTTAATCTCGTAAGGAAAAAGAGAAAATAATAGACTAGAGAACGGGAACATGACCCCGAGATCGCCAACCTTCTTGTTTGTTGCCAGAAAACCCTTCTCCTGTCCAATCATAGATCGTATATGTCATCCTCTCCTCGAGGCAATGATTGTTTCCGCCTCATTTTCCGAGCAATGGACGCCTAAGTGCCAGACTAAATTGCCATGATAATATTTTGCAGGTTGTCCGCGATGTATTTTTTACCTGGTTCACGTCATTAAATGTTTCCGTGGGCACAAAATCGTAAAGGTATATTGCAGGTCGGAGAGCCGGACAGGATTAATGGACAATATTCATATTGGCGACGTTTTGTTTTGTTTACCAGCATGAGGTTGTCTACTTGTCCATTCCCATAATTCACAACCTTTAAAATATTAAATTGATGGGGAGTCCCTCCACAATTACAGCATGCGATTGGTCGATTCTTAACCAGGCCTGCAACGACGATGTATTATTCATCACTTCTGATTGGACAGAATGATCGGTAGTCTTACATGTACCAAGTTCTCCTGTTTTATGAAATTCTCGGCCGCAAGTCTCGGTGTAGCAATCTTTTTCGCAGACTGATCTCGCGTCATGCTTTGTACGCACAGATGCACAATTAGTCGCTCGTCAGTTCCAATTGAAAATGCTTTTGAACAGACAACCTGGAGATAACACGACTATACATTCAGAACACCATTGGGGAAATCAAATAAGGAAGGAAAACCAGTGAATGGAAATGAAATACCCGACAAGATGTGATTGGTTTAAATTAGCGCGTATGATCTGAACAGAAGAACTAGCGCAAAGTGTTACAGCGTTGGAGGATAACGACTGCGCCCTAGGGCAAGGACTGATCATTCATTTCTGATTGTTTGTTTGATTTGGAGTAAATCGGAAGCTAAACAAACATTAGCCTAACCTGAGTGGACCAATAATGTAGTTACCTTGATCCAAGCGAGAGTAGAATTTCACCCAATTCGATTTCGTGCTCGTTACACAAATACATCGACGCTGTACCAAAATGACTGGAGACTTTCAAGTCAAGTTTCAAGTTTCAACTCTCCGACCACACCACTCCGCCATCAGCTGTTTTGGACATGTTCTCTCCCACAGTTTGCATCACAGCTAAGCGCATATTTTTTTGCCCATCACATCAGTGGCACGCGCTTTCCTATCACGCCACCTGTTTCATTTGTGACATCTCTTTGCACTTTTCCTCGTCAGTATGCAGCACATCTTAGGGTAATCCTCACCGAGCTCATCAGTCGCACGTTACAACATTGACCCCAACCTCAACAAACGGGCGAAGAAAAACAATAGTACGAAACATGCGGTGGCAAACAACGATCTTCGCAATCCCTCCCCGTGTCAGAATCATTGATCAGGGATGTCGTATCCAAGTCACGAACAGGCGATGTGATAACGACTTTTAGCCATCTCGAACAAAAAAAACGTAGCTCGTCATAAAAAAGTACAAAAAGTACAACTGGAACAGCAATAGGTTCTGACATTAATCTCATGATTTTATTTCTCACTGTGGAGTCACTGAAATTTAGCGTCCTCATCATATTGTTACACGATCTACTGAATTTAAAATTATTCATAGGAAAGTCACAGTTAGCATGGTTAATTAAATGTAACATGATATGATCTGAAGTTATTTTGTATTTGTATGCAAGGCACACCGCTGGTTCGCGAAAGGGTAATTAGTTATCCGTTAGCAATATGACCGATTTGATCTAGTCTCCGAGCAAATGAAATGTAATAGATTATTGGTGAGGGACAACATGTCAGTCGAATGTGATCTTTCCTATCCGAATCCAATTGGCTTCTGATCTGAAAAAACATATCACTAAAACCTTCCGCTGACTGCTTGATACAACACACGTGATAAGCGTCATTTACACGGAGCACAGCGGGTAGTTAGAATGCAATAAGAAGTGCGAAATGGTGATGAGTTTGAATGATTGTCAGTTTTGTATTGAATTGATTGTTTCCCCGGGACAATGTTTCCGACCGCTAATGTTTTCTCGGCAGGTTGGACTCATACGAGAGCAAAGCAATCTATCTAGGAGCGGCATTCCTGATGAAAACCCAAGGCTAATACATTTGTACCACTCGTTAGATTGGTCGCTCTCATAAGCCTGCCTTTAGTCGATTTTAAGTCTCTGCAATTCTCATTTCCGCGTGAACATCAACATTCCGCCATGGTGTTTCTACTAAATCGAATGACCAAAAGTGCCTGTATTCACAAGGTCCAGTTGATCCTGTGACAACTACACTCAGTGCATGCACTAGCAAAGTGACTACTGGTGTAATCGTTTTGAGCTGGGTTCCGGATCTACGTATGACGACTAATATTAGCACATCTTGTACTGACATGACTGAAATTCGAAAAATTCAAAATCGCAACAAAAACTCTTGCCCTCATTAATATCCCATCTTTATTTTTGACTCGCTCAAAACAACTTCCCAGCCTTCGGATACGTCTACTTTAAATTTTGCATCAATGCCACAATTGCATGAAACTAATATTGCTTGCAATCAATTTCGCCCTTCGGCGAACTTCAGTTACCGATTGACGGTCGTAATCAAATGCAGTGTTTGCAATGTTAGATATCATTTCGTTTGACGCGCTATCGACGTGTAACGCATCTCTCGATGAGTGGTGGTACTTTTTTACTGGGATATTAACGGTTATTATGACCTATTCAGCTTGGAGAACTTTAGCATGGTACAAATCCAACATATCAAACTAACATAGCATATGAACGACTTTACTAACATAATCAGCGAATTAACATTTCCCCTTACAATTCCGAATTAATCTACGATGCGCTTTGAAACTGCATGGGTTTAATCAAAATACTGTATGTGATTGCGTCGTTACATGTTCTATAAGTTTTTTTTTTCAAATGTCGCAAATATCATGTTTCTTTGCGTTACAATTAGAAACATCAATATCTTTAGCATTTTTCAATTTCAATTTCATTTCATTCATTGGCTATATTTTTTTTCACAAAAGAGCTTTTATTCTTTTCTTTCAGAAGTAATCTACATTATACCAGCAACTTAAAATTAAAGCTTTTTAAAACGAGTTTAAATGTTAAGTTATTGAATACCCAGTTTTAACTTCGTTAATTACCAATTTCAGTCTGCTCAGTGCATGTTAATAATGAAACGAGAAGAATTAGTACTTCAAATGTTGACGAGGAATGTGAAGTTGGCATTTTCTTAATTCATTTTGTACTTTTCTCGGGATAGTGTTGTATAAGTATTTAGAGTGTTCGTGCAAAACGACCCAAACGTTCACCCTAACAAAAGGATCAGTTACCCAGATTGCCGAAAATCTTATCTTGATCTTAGGTTTTCAAGGTGGGCCTTCAAACTTACCGAGCAGCCTGCCCTGGATAGTGCTATCGAGCTGTGAGAGAATGGCTACGTCACAAAGAAAAACAGTCAAAATGTACGCTCACTGGTAAATTGAAGAAAAAGATTTCCTGTCGATCCATTTGGCAAGCTGGACGTCCAGCCTGATTCTCGGCAATATGGAGACCTGATTCTCCCGGGCGACCTTAGCAATAACATGCCCCCTGCCAATAAAACTAATTGTGCTTTCCTGACTTGAATCGCAGAAATTTTCTGCCACGATAAGAGGGATTAATTGATACGACATTACTTGTCTTACAAAGGTCGTCCATGAAGGGAATAAAAACGAGCATGTCGAGGTTCTTATAGGCAATCTCATCGATCACACCTGTCGATAAAGACGTGTTCCGCCGGAGCTCTTGTTGACTTCTTGACTCAAGCAGCCACAACATGAAGACTTACGGCACAACTGTTGACGGGAGACTGCAGCTTGAACACCAGCCAGAGATATTGACCGTGACAGAACATCGTATATATATAGGTATTGATTCCGATAGCTAAGGAGAGACTGGGTTATATTGCATTGTTGTGACCAAGGGGCAGATGGACAGGTGGGCACTCATTCCACGCCATTCGCAAACAAGAAGAGAGAACGAGAGAGTCCTGTTTGTATTACTTTACCTTCCGGACTGTAATTTCAGAAGGGCGTCGGGGAAAATGTATTGCACAGCGAAAGGCGGTTAACAAAGGCTATCAACTGGGAACGCCTACCACTTGGTCGAACACTTATTAATAAGTAGATGGTCATTGATCGAACGACTCCTTGCGGTTGTCACTTGGATTTCTTTCCAGCCTTTCTTTGGGTACTTGAACTGATTTATAATCTACTACCTTTGGGAACTGCAAGTTGATGATCATACCTTATATATCGATCAACGAAAACCATGTTATTTTTGAATTCGATGTAGAATTTGACGCTGGGTACCTATGAACAGATCGGCTGCCTTTGGGTACTGCCCATCGATGTTCATATCTTTTAACGCTAACCATGCTATTTTTCAATTTTTACATTTTCTTACGCATGAAATCCGCGTCGTGCAAATTCGACTACGCAAATAGTCGATTTCGAACGGCTTTATTGTCAAAGATTTCGATTACGCACGCACTTCTTACCAAAAAATCAAAGTGAAGCATGGGTAACATTATCCCCTCAAGCTGGATGCAGTTTTGGTATGCCGGTACTAAAAGTCATGTATTGGAGCTTGGTATAGCTTTGATGAACTTAGTAAATACCGACAAAGGTATTTAATTTCAAACGTTTATAAAGTCGGTTCGTAGATTACTTTGTCAGCCGAGAAGACACTGGATGGACCCTGGAGAAGATGTTGCTGCCAATATTGGAGCCATACATGGTAAGTATCACTTAGTCCTCAGTTACGTCTGGATTAAAAGAAACATTACAATGACGTTAAAATAACTCCGAAAAAAGTATCTTTTAAGTGTGAGTGCACATGACGCTCGCTGCCAGAATATTGATGGTCGGTGGTAGGCAAAACAAAATCCGGTACAAAAGAGTGTGTTTTTCCATCACAATATCAGTAGATCATCATACATGTAAAGGACTCCGATCTGGGGGCTAAGCACAGTTTATGAGACCCATATTTAAAGACACTCACTACAAGTGCCAGTGTAACGTTTTTGAGTAAGCCTTTCAGTTTTGTCATGGCCTGTCTAGCTGCCTATGGAAACACTAAAATATGTGAAACTACCAAAACTTGATACCTCTAACTATATAACTGATTTTAAATTCTTTGTATGTGATGAAGTGTAGAATGAGTGCACAAATGCTTACCCTACAAATTAAAATTCAAGTAGAGGACGATTTGAAGCTTAGAGACTTGTAATCAACGAAAATTACTCACGCTATCGCGTCATTAGATTTCAATTGGAACCACTGGGCGTTATCATTATCTGTGCCCGGAGACATAGTAGTTTAAATGAATCGCAACGTTTAGGGACCAATAGACACATAGCTACATGTAAGATATACAGCATTCCTTGTCGACTTTAATGAAGATTTGATGAATACATTTTGAATTAATGAAAATCCCAATTGAGCGATTACCTAGTTAATCAAACATCCCTCACAAGATTTCGCTGATTAATTGCATAATAATCACAAAAAAAGATTCGTTGCTTTGTAAGACTTTCTGACGAATAACATGGCAACCTGGTTCACGTGTTGTACTCCGCCAAAGAAATTGGTTCGTCACAGACTTGCCTCATTACCCTGGCTGGTAAATCAAGTTCTGTGATTTCGTGTACTGATCACTGGTATTGATATACTTCTGGCTGACCTTCCACTCGAGAAGATGGCCAAGTGCGATACCATTGTGCTGTAATGCCAACATCTGCATATCACTGAGTAACTCCGATTCCCATGCGTCATGTTATAATCATGATCATCAACATTGCTTTCTGATATCACTACAAACCCTCTTCTCGCTCTAGCGAGTAACGTCACGCCGGGGTAAACACGCGCTTACCGGTGGGAGTTCAGTAGCAAGTTTTCGTAAATCTCCAAAACCCCAACACGACGCCTATCCCATTGTTCGACATCGTGATGCGAATTAGCTGCAGGCGATATGTCGAGAGAAGTTAAAAATGGCGATCTGCTAATATCGTTTTGCCATATTTTTAACAATTGTAACTACGAAGAATTACATATTTGTTCGGCTGGTAGTATGTTTCGTGTACAGATCGCAAAGCGTATGCAAGCGTACGCATTTAGTTATCGTCAATTTACACACTCCATGATTTTTTTAGATGACCCCTGTAACGTGTCAGGTATTAGTCATGTCCGATATATTCTATCAAAGGCATTTAAATACTGATTTTTAACAACTGTAACTACGAAGAATTACATATTTGATCGGCTGGTAGTATGTTTCGTGTACAGATCGCAAAGTGTATGCAAGCGTACGCATTTAGTTATCGTCAATTTACACACTCAATGATTTTTTTAAATGTCCAACTTAACGTGTCAGGTCTTACTGATGATCGATATATTTTATCAAAGGCATTTCAAATTTTTTAACAACTGTAAATACGGAGAATAAAATAATTTTCGACTCAGCAGCGGAGCACATTATAAACATCCCGAACACCAGCTCACGACATACACGAATTCACCTGCTATGCGGAGTTGTTCGACTGGTAGTATGTTTCGTGTACAGATTGCAAAGCGTATGCAAGCGTACACATTAAGTTATCGTCAATTTACGCACTACATGATTTTTTTAAATGTACAATTTAACGTGTCAGGTCTTACTGATGATCGATGTATTCTATTAGATGCATTTAAATATTTTTAACAACTGTAACTACGGAGAATAAGATACTTTTCGACTCAGCGGCGGAGCACATCATGAAGAGCCCGACCGCCAGCACACATACACGAATCCACGAGCTATGCGGAGTTGTTCGGCTGGTAGTATGTTTTGTGTACAGATCGCCAAGCGTACGCGTTAAGCAATCGTCGATCTACACGATAGTACACTCCACGATTTTTTGAGATGTTCCCTGTAACGTGTCAGGTCTTGGTCATGACCGATATATTCTATTAAAGGCATTTAAATATTTTTAACTATTGTAAATACGAAGAATAAAATACTTTTCGACTCAGCGGCGGAGCAGATTGTATACAGCCCGAACACCGGCTCACGACATACACAAATCCATGTGCTATGCGGAGTTGTTCGGCTAGTAATATATTTTGTCTACGGATCATACTTCATGCGGGTTTATAAATAACTGTGAAATGTTTTGATCAATTACCACTCTTTTTATCCCCGATTTATGTCTTATATTATGCCATTGTTATGCCGTTTGTATTTAGTCAATAAATTGCAATAAATAAATTTTTAATTTTGTGTATTCGTACTTACCTGAACAAACATGTGATCCGAGTTTGTCCAAAGCAAAACTGAAATTCTACAACAATGCTTTGATGTGATATGTTTGAAAGCGTTCAACAATTCAGTTAAATTGAATATTTCACGAAATGACTGTCAGCGTCAAACTCAGTTGAAGTCGGAGTGAGGGTCGTTATGGTACGTAACCTCTCCAAATATCACTTTAAACGCCAAAGTGAAGCAACTATATATGGAAGCTGGGGGTCCCTTAGGATTACCGATGATTCTCAGCGCTTAAGTTCCAACACGTGTATCAGTGCCGTTTATAACTTGTACCTTAAGGGTGTGAAAGTCACATTGGATGCTATTCCCATAATCCGTAAATGTCTCTTAATCTTGTGACTCGATACCAAACCTTGCAAAGGCTTATGTGTCGAGGCAGTGTTAATGGATATAGTTTTAACTACGCGTTTGATAATCATGTAGGTAGGTAACTTCTTGCTCGGGGGCGGCAATATTCTCTGAAAAGGGGCAGCATCGTCTCTTTCCGTCTCAAATCTGAATGACAAACGCGTTTTTGGAGACGTCTGGGGCAGTAGCCTCCTCCTACATTCGTTTTTCTCATACATTGCTCGCAAGACGGACGGTCTATCAGGTCAAACACTGCAGTTCCACGAAACACTTTTTCCTTTCCTGCACCAACGATCGATCCGATCGGACCCCTGACTTGATGAAAACTACTGGCGCATCTCCATTGTGACCTGTAACTGCGCCGAGTGAATTGGTTCATTTCAGAAGCTTTATAACATCATTTGACGTGTCTGATAGCTTCAAGCAATGAACCAAAACGTATCGCGGTAACTACTGCATTAGGCTCAACGGTTACCACCGACAAGCAAACAAAACGATTTTACGAGAATGTAGTCAGCTGCCAGACTTGCTCTCGACAGGCTATTGAACTAATTGAACTCTAGCTTCCTACATCGTTTTTAAAAGAGCCTGGCATTAGCTATTTTCCATGCGCATGATCGGAACTAGATTTATTGATGACGTCATTCCGAAATGTTGGGAATTTTGAGCTGCATTTAGCATTGAGCTGTAGCAGAGACTGCAAGTTACGATGTCAGTATCAAATCAGTCACAAGTCAGAGATTTTATCTGTTAGAAAATTGCTTTCGGAACAAAAAAAAATAAAGGAAGGCCGAGGTGGGTTTTTTCTCAATTTCATGTGGTATGTCAGAGTCTCTTTAAAATCCACTGGCGTGAGGGAAAATGTCTCAGAGAGAGAGAGGCATTATGGTTCCAGTGTGGTGGTGCTTTGATTTGGGGGAAGACGTGATCAACATCCTGTATTATCCAGCTTTCGTCTCTTGCAAGGATTATCGAGGATACTTCCGACAGCGAGGGGTGATTTACGCAGATGCTGCAAATAGATGATCTACTCTTTGCTGAATAAAAAATCCCGTGACAAGTGGAAGCAGTCTAAATATTAGTGGAACGATCCAATATTTTGGATTTCTGTTTCCCTGTTTACATCTTGATGAGTAATGAAACCAGTGGGATGAAATCTGACATGAACAATTTTGAGTTTTGTTTGTTTTTAATCAGCGAGACCAATTTGGCGCAAAGTTTTGAAATGATCCATACGATATCAGGCGAATGTTTATGACAATTGCTAGAGGACACCCGTCGCGTTAACGAGAAAGCTTTCGGTGTCAGATATTTAAGGGAAGTCTGTAAATTCCCTGCTCCATTCAACTCATGATTACGAGTATATGTCGGGTTCTTTCCGCAAACATTTGCTATAGGCGGTGAAAATCACTTTCGGGCATCCCGATACAAAAAGAGAAAAAGAGTCAGTTTAAGGGAAGGTAAACACTAACATACTTCGCGTTCGCCTCGTCCCAAATCCCATTTATTTCTAATTTATATTGCGGTCTAGACTTTCCAGTGTCTGGTTTGCAAACGGTTAGTTAACAGATGATTTAAGATGCATTGCCCGCCGACATGTCTAAATATCAATCAGCAAGTTCTGAATACAAATTGTCTTCGCGAATATATGATTAGATTCGTTAACTTCCATTTTACTTGATTTGACTTTTAACAAATCATATAGCATTCAACCTTGAAAGCTCGGAATCATGAAATCGCGTGTCACCGGCAGCCCAGATAATGTATACCATTACCATTACCGGATAATGGAAACTAGCATGGGGACCCAACCAATTCCGGAAGACGTCCTTAAGTGGTCACGTGCTATTGTATGCTTCTATAGTTTTCTTAGTTCTTTAGATAATGGCTTGTAACATGTATATCATTATTAATCGATCGTTTTAAAGATGACTATGAAATTGCTCGGTGACGTTCATTTCATGGAAAAACATTATTTTTGATTGAAGGTACATCTGTCGTTGTAAATAATTAAAGCGTTGGGAGCTGACAGCTTAAATGCTTTAACTAAATAAAAAAAATCATGACTCTCGCATGGATCAGCTAAGACACAGCAGAAATTTTTCTCATCATAACCATATTTAAACCTGCTGCATCCATCAAGTTCCATTTTGCGCAATAGATCTCACTGGAAGAATAATAAATTGCTCTATTATTTAAATTGGTTTAAAAAGAAAATATTAAACTCCTTTCCTCTTAACTCATACGTCAGGTATTTCAGGAAAATTCTTTAATTCTTGTGAGTAATCTTTTCGTACGTTTATCTAAAACGTTTTTGTAGGCAATCTTTTCGTACGTTTATTTTGCCCACGATGTGCTGTGGCATAGCAGTGACACATATTGGCAGTTTCATGTAAATTTGACATTGCAGCGTAAATAGCAAGGCGTTGAGTGGGATACGCTACGTCTAAATGCAACAGTGGACTGAGGCCTATCGAACACTTTCAGGAGGAAGATGTCAAATCATTAGAGGTTCATTTTCGCAGAAAAATGCAATTAGTACTGGTCTGGAGTGCAGCGCTCGTTCTAGACCCTTTCAAAGAGTGAAGAGCATGCCCCTGGAGCTGGAAAGCCACCCAAACCACCAAGCGCTCCTCCATTTCCTTAATGTGTATTTGATAACTAATTCACTTTAAGCGGTGTACAAAACATCAGAGTTAACCTGTTTAAATACATCAATCGCGTTTAACATGTTATGCATATTCCTCGCTCGCTCAGCATGTGATCTTGAATCAAACTGCGTCATCTTGGTGGGTATTATGAGTACAACAATTTTTGTCATTTTTATTGTTACTGTAAATCAAAATGAGTATGATTCCATAACATACACTCCATTAAGCGATACCGTATATTACGTTTTCTCGTTTCTTTCGCAGTTCGATGCGTGCAAATTGTTATTTCGTCTGATACAGTGACAGAATCATACTGAAGACCACTGCCGCCGACACTTTTTCCGAGGCAGAACATTTCAGTAATTGGTCGATACTTCTTCCTTGAGTGAAAGTATACGATGTAGGGCCGTATGGGGTGTATTTACCACCTCGAGAAAAATTATTGGCAGACAATACCAGGGGCGGATTAAACTTTATTAAAATGAAGGATACTTGGTGATAATGATGAACAATAAATTGTCGACAATAGACTTCCGTGACTGCACCAGGCGATAGAAACGATCTGGATGTTTTATAATGCTTTATCACTTTCGCAGTATAACACTGCTAAGAGACAACCCAAGGGCAATTGGGTAATTTCATATCGCTCAATAGTTGAAGCGATTAGCCGTCTTTGTTCCGTAAAACATGTTAAAGAGTAAGTATATCGGAGCTGCACAGCTCTTCATTACTGTAACCACACAGTGAGAATTTAAAACGGCCGGGAAACTTTTGAGTGGCTATATCAGGTCACATGTGGCTACTATGGGCCAATTTATTTGACTGGCCATTCCACGATTGTCGATATGCCTAAACCGCGTGGGGAAAATAAACGAATATTGCGAATTTCCTCTGCCATAGTCTAACACCAGTTGAATATTCCCCGCCACATATTGGTACGTGTATCTCTATAGTCGAATTGGGGATGCTCAGAGAAAGCTGAGTTGGCGACATCTCGCCGTTATAGGGTTCTTGCTTGACTCTTTACCAATTAAAGACCAATCCGATTCTTGTTGGTTGGAAAACGAATGAGTCAATCGCGTGTCGTGTGACAGGCTTCAACTGATATATAGATGAGGCAAAGACTAGTTCTCATGATGCATGCGGAAGTATAAAGTTCCACAACTCAGTGAATAATTCATGATGGGTGTGTACGGTGTTTATATTGGTGTAAAGTAGTCGTGGACAAAAGTCCTGGAAAAAAATGTTTCATATACTATACATTTTGCTATTAACTCAATATTTCTGATGAAAAGTTCTCTATAATTACGTTCCATTGGGAAGTATCACAGAGTTACTCGAGTTTCTCAGGTTCTATAAGAGGGAGGCTGTGAACAGCGACACATGAATGATCCTTATACGTATACGGATAAAACTCGGTAGAAAGATGAAGAATTTCGTGTACATTTCTCTCCGTATACGTATAAGGATCAGTGATAAGTCCCTGCTCTCAACCTCCCTACACAGTGTAGACACCGTTTAGCCAGTTTTTGGTGCGTCTGTTTCATGGCCTTTTGGACCGGCTGAATAGCGTCATTGCCCAGACCTTCCCATTGCAGCAGGTGTTCTTGTCAACCTAGTCACCTAGGTTGAGGCATCGGTTTCAACTCTTACATGTGACGTATCACATGTTAAAGGTAGGCGAGTTAAAAGACGAAGACATTTTGCCCATAAAAAAATCGTTAAAAGCAGCTTGTAATTTGATGTTTTCATCCCTAGACAATGTTTACATGACTATTCCCATCTTATTTTCGTTCTAACTGTATCTGCTTTCATTGTTTAATATAAAGTCGTGAGTTTCTCTTTATTCATATCACTTGACATGATACATGTCCTAGCAAGAACTTCATATTGCTACTTATCTTCATAAAAACGAAAGACCATCATAAAAATATTTCATAAATCATTTTCTGTACACTTTAGTGTATATGAATAAACCATGATGATAAAACGTAATGGTCATAAAGCGGAAAATAAAATGATGACCAGAAATATAAAGGATTGCATTGAGTCATTTGGCGTTAGTTGGAAATAAAAAAACATATACATATATATAGGATAGCCATTTCGTACAGTCCGCATGTGCACATTCAGCATGAAATCCATGTATTGGCCATTTCAATGCTACTTGAAAACGCTCATTGCTTTTTTGCACATAACGCATGTGGCACTTTCAATTCTACTCGAAAACGCTCATGCATAATGTGAAGCGCTTTCAGCGACTGAAGCCAGTCGGAGTTAGCGCTACATGTATATAAGTCCAATGATTATTATTATTATGTGATACGTTACCTTAAAAGGTTTGATTTTTAAGGAATCTGTATAATTATAATTAGGATTGCTATTTAGGCAAGTGCCCCAACAATTTATCATACTAATACATACAGTGATCAACAGATATTCACAGTCCCTTACTCTTAGCCATCGTTTCCTTAAAAAGCGAAACAAGCATAATATATATCTTTATTTCACCCGTTGGTTACCAACTGTGTATTATTTTGTTGTACACAAGTACTTACACAGTGCTCACTTATTTGCATAACGCAGCTCATCGGCAGCAATCAGCAGAGAACAATGTACTATTGAGTATTTTTGTGTAAAATTTGTGAAATCTAATAAATGAAAAAAAAGAGAAACTGAATCTGATACTGTGCGGCAGACCTCTCATGGAATTATTAAGTAATCATCTAAAGTGATTTCATTCACCGCCACCGTGTTAGTACGAGATCGATCTATCTGAAATACGTCAGGACAAATCTGTCAACCTCAAGCTGGAATCAAAGAACCCGTCTTTCTCCTTCATCTCTCGAGGCTGTGCGTGACTTCTGGGTGGCACGGAATGTTCACTCAACACGTCCCGTAACTGTATCCGCCAGCATTTTCAATATTGAATTAAGAGCTGGCAGAAATGAGGCATGGTATGAATGCGAAAACAATTTCACAATGCAATTCCATTCAGATTAGTTTCAAACTCATCTATACAATCATTGTGGTGTTCATTTTAACTGAAAACGACTCAATTAAACCCTCAAAATCTGAATTTGCATGGCAGAAGCACTCACCCATTGACTGGACGGAAATTCATTGGAGTCTCTCCTGTTTTTTAGGTTAACCGTCAGTTGAGCCAGTCAGCCAATACGCTAACTCCATGGTATAGCCTGCCTGTTGAGAATCTATCTTTCGATACGGCACCTTTCCCAAATGGAGACCTACTCAAATGTAATCCCATTCAAAGCTTTTTTGGTATCAAGCTGTGTTACGTTACAGAAATGCATCCTGTATCATTTGAAAGTTCAAGGGAATATCAAGCAGGATTAAATGGAGAAAGAATTTGATCAACTCCTTTCACAATGTCAAACGGATTTTACATCAGAGTTGGTATTAATCTACTTGAATCCGTTTACTCCGATTTCACCGACATGGAGACACCAACGTCGGCGTGTTCTGGATAACACGAGTCCCAAATGACGCAGTCATGTCAATGAAGGACTAGAGGGAGAGTCAAAGAGCTTCAAAGTACTAAATTTAAGGCGGTTTTGAAACTTTTTCCAATGGCGAGCTCCACATACCAAGACTAATGTCACGCTACCCAGTGGAATTTGTCACTAAGCAAAAATTCGCGTTTGCAAGATGACAATTCCGGTACCCAGTCTCACTTGATGGTAATTCCGCTACCCCGTCTCATCTCATGATAATCTCGGTACACAGTCTCACTTAATGACAATTCCGGTACTCCGTCTCACTTGATAACAGTCCTGGTACACAGTTTCACTTGGTGACAACCCCGGTACCCCGTCTCACTTGATGACAGTGCCGGTATACCCAGTCTCACTTGATGATGATTCCGGTACCTTGTTTCACTTGATGAAAAATATGGTAACACGTCTCACATGTTGATTTTTGGCTCACCGTAGGGGAGCCTATACAGTGTCCAGCGTCCGCGGTTTCGAGTCTCGCGTGATGATAATTCGCTCAGTAAAAGGATGACATACATTGAGATACTGATGAGCCTCATATGGGGAAGCATCCTTGCATTGAGTTATTACTAAGTTCCTATCCTGTAAGTAGGGCGGCTTCATTAAGTATGCCTATGGTTCATCCGCCACGCTCATCAGTGAAATTCAATATTACCTTTCATGGTAATTCAGACAACTAATGTACGTAAGTATTTGAAATTTGAGAAATTAGGAGAAAACGAAACGATTTGCCGGCTCATTAGGTAGATTTGTGTCTGTATTGGAAAGACGCTATAAGAATCTCATTACAGCCAAAAGCTCACTGTAGATTATTTTCAAGGTCGCTGGGTCCTTGGAGCTGTAGAAGTAACACTTTTATGTAATGACATTGTATAGTTCGTAGTCAGTAACTTACACACAGTTGGCCTGAAATGCCCTTGCGTGCGCTAGATTGTAGCTACCCTTGGCTCTCCAGAAAGGTTTCTGAACAGGCTGGTTATTCCTTTATGGTAATGATGTGTGCGATTATAAAGCGCTTTGAGACAGTGAGGTGAAAAGCGCTCTATAAAAACTCATTGTTATTATCATTTTTATCACCCTCTAACTCTTGGAAGGACCAACTGGTTTGGTTTTCGATGGTCTTCTTTCCAAGATCTCGGCCTCATTCCTAACAGTTCCCGATGCCGTTAATTCTCGTCTTCTCGCCATCTTTGGATATCAAAGTGTCTCCCGGCCTTTAGCTGTTTGATGTCCATACACCTTAGTACACATGAATCCCAATATTTACCGTTGATGAGGATTTCATGCACGGATTCCGTAGAAAGGCAACTTGTGATGAACGGCTAAGAGATGTTCATACAGTTGTAATTAATGACATCTGTCTGGCTTCTTATCTCGCCAAGCCAAAGAAACGTCCCCTTTGATTATGATGTAATATGGCAGTTGGTCCCAACAAAAATTGTCTCTGGAATTGGATTGCTATCCCATCATGGGGCGCGTAGATTAAACATAAAGGCTATACTCTCAGTGCCGATACCGCATTCTGATATGACGGCCATAAAAATGACACAAGAAAAAAGGAAAGCGCTTCGTTGACGGGGAAAAAATGAAGACAACTGAGGTCAAACTGATCGTTATTTTGACAATGGAAGAATGGAGCATTCTTTATGTCCAGATTTTGTATTGGTCGCCGTTATGAGGCACAGATTACTGGACACTGGTGCGTTGCTTTTTGAGGGGGGGGGGGGGGGGGCACTTTGGGCATGTATTCCGAGGAGCAAATAGAAACTTCAAATGTGGGTATGGCTTTCTCTTATCGATATGTTATAGCTAGAGAGCTAACGCTACTATATATGGGCCTGCTAATGACTGTTGCTCACATATCTCACCAAATGCAATAAACCTGAAAAGTCGCCGACACAGCTGCAAGAGGAGGTCACCACGGAGAGAGCGATTTTGCTTGAATCGCGCATGCAGAGCATTCGGAGAACCAACACCTTTGTTTTCGTGTTTGGATGTGCAGTAGTGGGGCGTTAATTTCCCGTTATCTTTCGCAATTCATCGACTGTGGTTTGTATGACACTGGAGAATGAGCACTTCGATCATTCAGAGTTAACCTTTGTCAAGGTTTGTTATCATTGATAATGCTTAAAAAGGTTTTTCCATCATTGGAGTCACAACGATTAATCCTTAGGCGGAGGATGGAGGTTTAAAATCCCCGTCATATATTGATTACCAGTAATGTAAAGTTGCTGAGGACATGTTCTACTCATACAACTTTGAAACATTTTTGATATTGTTATATGTTTATAGGTTTTAAAAAGGCTAAACATAAAAGGGCTTACACGAGTAATTTATTCTCCTGGTGAGCGTACACCAAGGGAACACATAAGAAGCTGGATAAGCCTCTTTACTGAAAGAGCTTTTACATCAGTCAGCTAACATGGCTTAGTCCCGATTTCAACGAAAATTCAAATATCAAAACCTTCATTCTACATTTGCATGATCATGTGTCCTTTGTAGGATTAAAATAAGGTGAGTACAATAAATGATGTTTAGATGAGGATGAAGCGTAGCCAGGACAGAGAAATCGTCAGTATTTGTGAAGTGATTAAAAAGAGAAAGTTTATTTCAATCTGTCTGCTACTATCCTGGCCAGGGTAGCGCCTTTGTGGAGGGTATTGCTCGAGAGTATAAATCAGTAAAATGGACGTACGTGTACACAAACATGTTGCATCGAGTACATTTACACAGCAGATGTACGATATGGCTTGTCTGAACAACTTCTTTTTCCATTCGTGATGCAAGGATCACCCTAAAGAGATCTAATAACGCGAATCATTCTAAGTTGTCGAGTCGTCGTGGCTGGGGTATTTGGAAACCTGAGAAATCAGAGTGCAACTTGCTGAGACACCGAACGAGTGATATAACGTGAGAAGACGAAATGAATGTTGATAAAAGAACAATAAGGAGACAGGTGGTCAGATATTTAACTCTCTGGCCTTGCCTAGTTCTGCGAGTGGTGTAATATGGAGTTCTTGGGTCATTTAATCGGACGATGGTGTGTCAACTAAACGGTTGGGACGTTAGTCACCAAAATTGCCCCTCCTGACCCCCTGCCCCCTGAAACTTAAACTGAAGACAAAGAAGAAATCTCGAGGATTCTGCCGAGTTCGAGATCTGAAAGAACGAAGGTTTGACCCGCACATCTTGGCCTGGTCACGTTCATATTTGGACCTGGTCACGTTCATATTTTCAATAACCACCGATTTGCGAAGATCTTAAAAGCTAATCAATTTACCCTACTCAGCCTAAGGCCGGTGTTCGTGCCGACGTTGTCTATCTATCAAGTGGTATATGAGGTGTATATTGGGAAAGCGTCAGATCAAACCCAGAGGTGAACGGTAAGCAACAACGAATACCTTTGAAAGTCTGCCCAGGCGTAGATTACTTGATGTTGCAGTGTTTACAGTAATCTGTACACAACACTAATGGTTACACCCGCCCTCCATTTCCAGGCGGTGTGCATCACAGGAAAAAAACTCATTTCAGTTGTTGTTTATATTACATTTCCGGTGATAAAGAATCCATTTATGACCCAGGAGATGTTCGTTCAGACTTGACGAAGACATAGATGATCTTGATTGTATTGGGTTGTTGGACCAGGTTCAGTTATCATTAGAGGTCCCATCTTCTCTTCGTGACATGAATTGACTATAGCTCATTGTGCTTTTAAACATTATTTTCCAACGTGCTCCGTGCATAACTGCACGTATTCAGCTATTGAGAGAAGTCATGTTAAGTGACAATTTATGATAAAACGATCATGTCATCGATGTACACCTTTAACACCTCTTTGATTAATAGCTTTCCTCGCCACTTGTTCCAGCCACTGCATCGCTAATCGTGTTGGACATTTAAGTAGGTATTCATGCATGTCGACCACACCCAATGTTCATGGGCACTACTGTCAAACGCACCAAGATTTCCTTTTTTCTTTTAGAACGGTGAGACAATGATGTACTTGAAAATACGGATGGTGTGCACTGATCATGGAAAATCTTTAAAAATGATACTAACTGGTAGGTCACCTGATTCGTGATCAGTGCAGCTTCACAAAGAACTGCGTTTTTTTAAAGTGTCTTTCTTTGTCCCAGTTAAAAGCCATCAAACAAGATTGTAAATTTTCTTTGCAGGACGTCATCTGATAGGGCCGGTTTGGGTAGTTTTCTTCTGAATGTGATGCAAAGTTCTTATACGTTGTGAAATGGATCAGTCTTGAGGATCCCTTCTTATAGTATACGATGGCCTGCTACGTTTGGGTTACTACTACGTTTCTGTGAGTTGTTCCGTGGCAGTGTTCAAATAGTCACGCCATTCTGTCAGGAAACTGCCAAACACTCATCAATATTTCAAAGATTTTGTAGTGAAATTGATCAGGCGCCGAATTCATATTCCGATGCGCCAGATCGGTGCCATTGTTACATATCAATTTCCGAATGAAAACGGTGGACGCCACTGGCTGATGAAATTGGAGAATTCAAACACAAAAAAACGAACGCGCATCATTTTGCATTAATGTTCAGGTTGTCGCCATAACTGCGGCTTCTTCTTTATAGGAAATAGCAGAAAGTGTCACGTTACGGCTTTCTCAACTGAATGGAAAACGTGATAAGCTTTTATAGGTTTTCGCTGTTATCCTCGAAAAGGATCGACCGTTCGGCGTCTCAAGCAATTTTTGCGATTTATTTTGTAATCAATGCGTTAGGTAGTATAGTACAGCGGTGGCTTGCTATCATTTTGTCATCTGAGGCCAGCTGTCGACGGCCGGGTGCGTATCTTTTTCTCCGGGTCCGATATTCCGCCAGGTGTTTTTGGTCTGCAACGATCATTTTCAACAAGCTTTCGTCTGTTCAGGGGGAATATAGCGCAAGGGATGATCGACCCCGCATTAAAGGAGTCCGGTGAACCCCAATATGCCGGTAAACCCCACGATCGCCACCGGAGATCGGTGAAACGGTGCCAAAGTACTCGAGGTACATGTCCCCGCATCTCCTTTTGAACAAATGTGAGGCCGATTTCAGCTTCAATAAGCGTTCGTGTCTCAGTGTTTCCTCAATCATCAGATCAAACGAGATATACCGGTAAAAAGTTCTTGAATAACATTTGGAAAAGATGCCGTGAAAGTGCAAAGGTATCCAAACGTCTGTTCACAAACGTTTCTGTATTGATTCATATCGGCCAAACATCCGACTGAATTATTTTCTAATCGTGATTCCTCCTTTACGTCTGTCTTGGCGAATCCTACCTCCGCAGCAGATGCTGGAACACCAGTCTGTTGCTGGTGAAGAAAGCTGACTCTGTGTTCATCGGAGACGCGATTTATTCGCCTCACAATTGGGAAAACTCTGTCATCCGAGCTCATTATAAACGGAAATAAGTGCATTCCGCGAAACTTGAGTTAGCCGTGGCTTGAAATATTACTGACAGGAAACTATTGGATATGATGGGAAAATGTGAAAAATACGAATGTAAAAAGTTTTAAAGCATAAAATAACACCAATTGATGACTTGTTTCCGCTCATTACCATTAAAGTTTCTCAAAATTGCAGTCATAGAACAAAGAGAACGACTTGAAACGGAAGCGGTGACAGCGTCCAAGAGCGATAGACATTTTCCAGGAGGACTTTCAAAGTAGAAAACGTAATCACTTAATTCCGCCAGTTTTTATTTAACCGCATCACTTGAGGACCCCCGAGTCTTGGATGATCAATGGCGAAGTCAAAGGGATGTGATTGTCTCGATTAAAATGCCGAGTGCGCTCAGATTCATCATGTAGTGTCATTCACGTTAGCGAGACATCCCAAGGATGATGAAATGATAGCGGACTATCCACTTCAATAGTTTCATACGTTTCGTTGCATTTTCTGAGTGTAATGTCATAGATGGAAACGGGAGACAAGGTTTGGTCTGGGTGATGTGTGATGTCCATTCGAAAATCCATCTGCCCATCATATCAAAATTATACTTATTTAAGGCTTTCATTTTTTATCATATTGAATGTGTACATTGTAAAAATGATAGATATTAGCAATAATTAGTCATAATTTTTGGAATGCGAAACATTCCATATTTTTTGTTCCTTTCGCCCTTAATTCCTTTGCTCGTCTGGCATGTTGGAAATTCCGATATCCTCAAACAACCTGGATAATGAATATAAATATTGCCATAGACATTCAATGAGGGAATGAACGATGGTATTTGATTCCGATCGGATTCAGGCGACACACCACTATAGGTATTTATTTGGGGTCTTTAGGTGTGGTTTGGCTTGGTTAACAGAGATTGATACAATCAGATACAATTATCTTCGGGTACTAGTCTCCTAGCAGGAATTATCCGGAGACGAACCCCGCGGGGACGAATTATCCCGGGACCAATTTTCCACTATTAGCCGAGTTCTAGGTTTGAGATATCCCACACGCTCCTGATTTGGTCGTTTCATGGATAGCAATAGCTTGGGTTTTTACATTAATGTAGGTGGACAAACATACGGTCACGTAAACGCATATTCAAAAGTCGCCGGTTTTGACTTGGTCAGGCCTGGATACAGGAGGCAGACTAGTTTAATCTGGAAATACATAATAGCGACGGTAAGGCGAGGAGTTTTAAAGACGAGATATCCTATATGAAGCTGAATTGGTCACGTACTGTTGAATATAAAGCTTATTAATGATACAGTGTGAGTACAGTGTTATAGGGCAATTCGTCTGAAGTAGATTGGTCCAACATGTCCGATATAATGTCACGGAAAATAGAGTAAAGGCTTTATTTCATCAGAATGCGGGCTGTTGCTTCAATTCTTATGACTTTCCCCACACAACTTCAGGCGTTTGATTGCCCGACAGCGGCAGAATGAGTATGTGTTTCATCATGATGAGGCGAAAGCACCCGACCATGATGTTGGCGATGGGAAGTCTTCACAGAGACGGTAGAATCTAACAACAAATAAAAACATCCGCTTTCATTGAAGGATCTTTTAATTTCTACCAAAATGAAGGTGAATAATAGAAGATAATGCCAAAGACATATAAATCAAAGTTTTCAACTCTGCTTTCAGAATTTAATTGCAATTTAATTACACTGAATATAACACTGAAAAAAGAACAAATTTTAGGTTGTATGCACAAAGCTTGCTCGTCGTGAATTCTGCAGAAGATGATTTGAAAGGGACATTTTTAGCAAAATCTCTCAAAAGTTTTAAATTCGTTTACAATGTCTTTATTAAACATCATTAAGCATCATTGCTATTTTGATATATTGAGATTTGAAAATGTCTCCAGATATTGTTCATCATATTCTCCTCGATTAGGAATTCTATCGGTTTTTTTATAACATTGATTACACTTTTTGCCTTGGTAAACTCTATAATTTATCATACGGATACGTGATGATAATGATTGAGTGTAATACAGGCTTTGGAATAAAATCTGGTAGACTGATAAAAGCCTGTCATCTTCTAAGTTACGTTGCTCATTGTCTACATCAGGAAGGAACGTTTGATGACAGGCTTCAGTAACTAATCTATACATCATCACACATTGGAAGATTATACAGTTGAAAATGTGTAGAGCTCAAACAGTAAGTGGTGAAGTCTGAACGCTGTGCCTGACATCTTCTCTTCACCCATCAGGTAAATATATTTCTCGCATTGAAAAACCCTGCGGGAAATCTTTTATTGGTAAAAACCGTCGAAGTGCGTACTTTCCTGTGATTACTTTTGACACCTTATCCATTTAGCGTGTGACATACCAACGGTCGTTTCAGTCGGATTTTGACACAGAGACCTCATTTTTTTTCTGGAAGACATACGAATGTCATCAAGAATGAGTGAGAAATATACAGAAACAAATTGTGGCCTATCAAAGGGACACTCCAAATGACCATTGGACTTCGCTGAAGAAGTTTGCCCTCCAGAGCCCCAAACCATTCGGACGCAAATTTACGAATGGACTATTATCTCGATAAGCGCAAATCTCCTGAAGAGACAATCTACCATCTTTACTCCATTGTTAAGTCGAAGCTTAGGTTGTTTTGTCTGAATCTGGCCGGACCCGATATACAGCACTAATTGATGCGTCTATCATGCTTCCTAAATCACGTTATTAATACGCTGCTGATAGCTGATTATTAACGGGATTGCTTTTCGATCATCATCAAAAGTTGGCGATCTGTAATCGTCATGTCGCCATCAACAAGTTCTTTCTTTTATGTCAAGATCATAACGCAGAGTGGCTTGGCAATTTCGATCCATTGTAACTCAGAGAGAACTTTAAACTTGAAACATTATTAGCGCATTAATTCAAATCGAATCTCGAACATTTTCGTTTGTGGCAACTAATGAAGTCGTGTTCCACGTCATACGTTAGAGAGGTCCGGTTAAGATTTTCAAATATTCTTGTGTTTCATTAGTTTGAAAATTTCCTTCCAATTGGTGATGTCAAAAATGTCACTCGATGACTGTAATCAATTTTTTAAGATGAGTTACCTTAGCCTCTCCATTAAAGGTGAGACTTAGAGTTAATGTCAAAAGAGTGGTTTCACGTGACGTCATCACCAGCCATGCTGGAAGGACAAACAAAGGAAAGCAAACCTGCATTTGATTAAGTTAAGTCTGTCACGACAAATCATTGTTCTAACCTCCAACATGGCTGGCGTGAAATAATTCTATACAGAACCGCGCAGCGCCTTTAGCTGGTTTCTTAAATGCATTGTGCACTCTTTGCATGAGTGTTTAAAGAAACGATCCAAAGATTTGTAATAGGAGGATCTAGGATGAGGTGTCTTTGTTGTATTAAGATATATTTATCCTCGTGGAACCTGTGATCTGTTACAAAGCAGTTCCTGTGCTTTGTCCCTAAAAGCCTGGGAGGCCTTCCTATCATTTTATACTATGTCACTTTCATCAATGTCCATTGTTAGCGTTACCAGTGATATATATCTCGTCTGAGACCTCCGGCGAATGTGATTACGTGGACAAGTACTTTCATTTAGTCCAAAGGTGTCAGAGAAAAGACACGTCTCTAAAACAGGGCTTAGGGAAGTGATACCCACGGCGTGATCTTTGTGAGATGCTGAGACGATTGCCACACTTAATACTATATAACGGAGATTGACAGAAACTAATCATGCTTAGTAGAAACTACTTGTATTTTGCCATTGCCTGATGAAACTCAAATGATTTGTAGTAAGTAATATTACGAGTTATACGTCGTGGTCTATAGAACACTTGTAAGCCATGGCTCAATCAGGTGCCCCTGCCCACCACTCCCAAATTTCAATTAGGAAACCAACTAATGTTTGATTTACATGTACTATGACTATGGTATCTGTACCAATCAACCAATATCAACGTTTCACGAGGAGTTAAAACTGCACGTACGCTATGTACCAGTACTATCGGTTGCACCTCCGTTAAGCTTGGGTGCATCAAAGAGAATGTTACCAATTCGATGAATTTTGTTTGTGGAAATCGCTTCATTCTCTGTTAAGTCTCTAATGTCAACGGATATCTGCCAATAGGGGAGTTTTACACGATAAGTTGGTTCCTATTATGACTGTCGTTTCTGGTGGCTGACTGTTGCTTAATTTTTCTACCATGGTTCAGTATCTCTTTATGGATCACTTTTACATGACAGCTTCATGTACGACCGTCTAAATGAAGTGTTATCATGGAGCAGGAAGGAAGCCTTAAATAACATGACTGCGTTCGGAAATGTATAGCTGCTGCTAGCAAGACTGCACAAAAAAGCCAATCATTGCTTCTCTGCCTATTAAGTGAAGAAGATGCAGCACTGCTATAATTGCATCACCGAAACCGCACATTCGGGGTTGAAGCTATCAAAGCTATTTTAATGGTAATGGTTATTGGCACCCAAGTGCGGAAAGTCAAGAGGTTGGCTAATGGCTAATGGAAGTAGGTTTAGTGTTCTTGAAATAAACCCACTATATGCGAACACTTTCACACAAAAACATCTCAACAATCTTTGTATGACGGCAGCCTTGTCACCAAAATCTATCTTTACACAGAAGCCAACTATATTTTCTCCGGAAGAAAATATTTGAGTACACGTGCGAAGATTTAGCTCGGAAATAATGTAGCTTAAGTAAGACTTCGCAAAAAAAAACTTGTCAGTGTCTCTCTTCGTCAATGAGGATGCAGACACAGAATTTGTAATGAAAGATTTTATGTGACTTAGGATAAGGTGTCACCTCTGAACGAATCCATGAAAACCGGTTACCGATTGTCTATTTTAGACTGATATTGTATGCCCGCCAGCACGTTCCTGTCTCACCACTGACTATGACGTTGGTCACTGAATCACCGAAACCGTATTACATTAACTGAGTTCGAGACGTAATAATCAAAAAATCTATCATGTCATTCATCATATCATGCTATAATGGAAGCCATTTTGTCAGTGAAGATATGTGAAGTTCGCCAATCCTGTTTTGATTTAATTAAAGATGTCGTAGCACAAACATTCGTAAAAAACTATCATCAACTCGTTTTTAGAAGTACATGTACTATAAGTATTCTCGTCTCGGTGCAGAAGGTACCTTGGAGCCGAGTAAAACCACGCACCTGCCAGCGAGATCTCATGATATTTTGTTAAGTCGATAATTATCTCGCCGCCGCTGTATGTACTTGTTACTTATTTTTCTATTTGATATGGGTGTAGCATTGTTTAGTCAACATCGTCATCTATCTTACATAAGTTCCCCAATTAATATGGATCACATAAAAATCCTGCGAAATTACCTCTGTGTCTGTAGATTATGGTGACAGATATAAATCTACTGAAGCCATAGTTGCATAGTCGTACCCTTTGAATATAACATTGTAGCATTCAGCTGGTAAAGAAGTGATAATTCAGCATGTTGTTTTCAGCACGGATGTGTTTTCATTTACTTGTACAAGCATGATATTAATAACAATTTGATGATGAGTTGTGACAAAATATTCTTTCACACTACGTTCAGAGCTTAACGGAGCTAGTTCTCGAACACACGTGATAAACTTTTGTGGTTTGCTAGTTGCCTAGAGGCGTGATAATCAGACCATTTGAAACTGCAGTTCATGCTGATCCTTTTGTCAAGTGTACTTCTGTCAAAGCCTTGGCGCGAGCCGCCTGATCCTCCTCGCAGTGAATAATCTAACTTATACATCTTCATTCATTCCGAAGTCACGCAGTAAGTTAGCACAGGATTTCTGAAGAGATAATCCGACTATCACACCCGAGCACTGAGAGTATTGAGCGTTCACGTTGGCGGAGAAATTAACACGCCACTGGTTACTATTGAATGCATCGCCGATTAATTGAAATGCATAACACAACTTATAATTAATCGCCTCTTTATGCTTGGAAGTAATTGTCTCGGCGAAGACGGTTTCGAGTTACACGAGGTGCTCTTGTACTAAACGGAAAAGACCAGGTGGAACCTGGGCGAAGGATCATGCGCGCATGATTGATAACTCATCAGCTTTCTGGATTGATCTCAATCTGCAACTAAACTCGAGCTTCAATGACAAAAAATGCTACCATAAAGTATTATTAAACCGCACAATACCTCATAATATATATATATTTCCTCTTAAAACAATGGCTCATTTAGATTCTCATGTTGTCATCTCTACCTCGGCAGCAGTAGTGCCTCTACCGGTCACCGGATGTCCTTCAAATCATCAATGAATCCGAATACCTTCATTCACTTCCTGTTCTCATGAGATACTCAACCTGGCAGCGGTAAGATCGCATTGCCACGGATTGAACATCCGCTATACAATAATTGGGAAACCATATGACTTCCGAATCATGATTGATATTTCCGGGTCTCTAAGCCGAGATACTACATGTAGTATAGTATTCATGGTATCTCACAACTATACTACTAATAATAGATATCACATGGACAACAGAAATGTTA
Organism: Lineus longissimus; assembly: GCF_910592395.1. Lineage (NCBI taxonomy): Eukaryota > Metazoa > Nemertea > Pilidiophora > Heteronemertea > Lineidae > Lineus > Lineus longissimus. The sequence goes on along the minus strand of NC_088308.1, from coordinate 22,388,070 downwards.
CAGAGCTTCCTGGTGCCTAGGGGTACAACATATACACTGCCAAAGTTCGGTTACATACTTTCAAAGAGGTCAGATTGTTTCTAAGATGAACCAAAGCTAATTTTTGCCGAAGGCTGTTACTTAATGATGGTGGATGGAGTCTCTCAGATGGGAGGGTAAAGATCGGTCGGAACTGGTCATATTTACCTGGCTTAATGTGCTCAATTATTATAGCAAAGGCAGGTCGTTCAACGCTGGCCGGGTACTAAATTACGGTCAGGGTGGAACATAACAAGATAACAACAAAAATATTTAGTTTCAAAATCCTCTGCATTCGACCAATGCAACATTATTGTCTACTATTAGGGCGCTGGGCGTCGGTTTCCTGTTTTAATAAGCCGAATTCAGAGTAACATTTACAAAGAAATGTACCCTTGACATTTTTGTATTTGTGAATATGGATACGGCAGCCTTCATCGCTTTCATGATTGCATGGATTAACATTTTTATAAATTGATACTCTGACTGGTATACAACACATCAATCGATCAATAACAATCAGCAAATCTTAGGTAATACAATCAAACACTTTATTAAAATCAGTCGCGTGAAAATGATTAATGGATCGTCGACCAATTAAAGCGAATGTGCATTTGGCAGCTAGGTTTACGCAAATAGATCCTCAGTTCATTTGAAAAGATAATTTGGTTTGGAGATGGATTGAGTTGACAAGCTGGCAACTAACATTAAGCTAACTTGACGAAACTGTTTGACACGTGAAGGAAAAAAGATATCTCGCATTGATTGAAATTCTAGCTATACTTCAAAACACATCAAAAGCAAAATTGAGTTATCTGAAGTAAACTTTTAACGTGTACTTAACATGGGCAGGTAAATATAACATATCATTGTTTCCCGTCCCAAACCTTTCTCAAAACGGGGGGGGGGGATTTTAAATTGTTAAGTTGGCTCGCATTAACAACCTAAATGGTCAACAAATGTGCCCTTTTCCCATTGATTCTGTTGAATTCGCACTTATAATAAATAAAATGCATGGTTCCCATTGAGTTTCACAAATTTATGAATAACTTGTTTTTTCAACATTTCATTCTGTGGATTTAAACTTAGAAGGTACCAGAAAAACAATTTATTTCATAGAAACTCACACATAAATTATGTAATTTAGGTGTTATTTTATGCTTTTAAGACAACTGGACCTTTACGTGGAGTTGTCAGAAAAAGAAAAATACCCTTAAACATTTTGAGAGAAAAAATTAGGAATTATGAAGTTCTAGAATACTAGTAAAGTAAGGGATCTCGATCTTGCTCATGGTAACACTGTTAAAATGTGGTTCAAATAAGAAATCAGTTATTTGCTTCAAATGGTCGTGATCGAATATGACCCGTATGAACAAGCTTATTAACAGGCTGTCACAGGTGAAAGGCAATGTAAAGTCTGCGTACGTCCAAATTAATTACAAATCACTGATACTGCGACAACTGAGATAATTAGGTGGCAAAGAACGTCTCTCGATCAAGTCAAACTAATGACTTTTCGGCAGGTTATAGATTTCAACTGGGGAGTACACTGGACTGCAAGTTTGACAGTTTTCCAATTATCCTGCACGCATCGTAGCTCTTATCTAGACAAGTCCAAGGTCGAATATTTTTCAGAATATTTCAATGCTAAGTTCGAGAGTGTAGTAGACCATCGTCATATTTTGAGCAAGACAAAATCATCATTCTAGATGGGATGATATCGAGGATATCAAGCACCATTTGTGTGCGGTGTTTAGCCTTATTTTCCAATTGTTATGGTCAAATAGAAGCACACAATGTTGCTACAACGATGTATCCGAGCTGAATTAATCGGTCGGTACCTGTAAATTATTCCCGTCACTTTTGCTTGAGGACAATGGTTGATGCTGAGAAACGAAACAACGATTTTTTAATGGTGATTCACGTACGCGTTGAATGATGACATCATTGCGTTACAGCATATAAAAAACGAATATTGAGTGCAATACCAGAGAATCCTTTTGTAGGTTGGCCTTTATGTCCAACGCCAACGCATCAGATGCTGGGCAAAAGTGTTGATCAAATCACATAGAATATCAATGTAGTCGCTCTGAAGGACCCTGGCTTGCTAATATTTGCTTTGCTCCTGGCGATAGAGGAATGTCAGGTTGTTCATGACCCCCTCGAACCATTAACCAAATGTACTCGTAGCTATGATGTATGGACTTACATGACTCTCTGAAGTGCGCCTGGCAGTTATATTTTCACTCTACTTGTCTCCTTTCCATTTGGGATGACCTTGATATGATGGTTCGAAATAATGATATCGCATGCATGTGCAGTTGTGTATGATATCGTGGGACCAATTTCCCCCAAGGCATAACATAGCACTTTGAAAGTAAATTGCGAATTGCAGGATAATTCCAATCACATTATAATGCATCCCTTTGTACATATTGAATTGCAAAGACAACTGTGATTTCCTTATCACACGGTACATTACATGTATATAATCAGGCACGGGTTCAAAGGGGAGGGTTTGGGAGGTCGTTATACCCCCCTGCTCCCGAAAACCAATTTTTTCTCCCAACGATACTCTGCAGTAAATCAAAACTTTCGACCCCAATTCTGTGTAGACTGTATCTTTCTTGTTTTTATGACACTTTAAATGGCCCACAATAGTCTAGTGCCTGTATAAAGCAGTCGTGATTATAGGCCACGAGTGACCAACTCTTCCTTGCTAGAGGCTGGGTCCAAAAGTCCCGATTTGAATCTCCGATGACTTTTGCGCGCAACCATGTGTAGTATATCGCAAGATGTGTTTGTTGCTCGGATGTCGTTAGGAAAAAATGGATCTGATCCTGCTGACAGCGACCCTGATCCTCGACCAAACCTTCCTCCACAATCCACTTCAGAGACAACAATCCTTCCCAGATTACGAAATATAATGAGTATTCTCACCTGTAAAGGCATGCGTGGAGTTTATCCGGCACTCCTGATACCTTTGGCTCTCCTGTGCTGCTACATCACACCGCCGGCTTTCAGTCGCCTGCGAATTATGCCATCTGTTCCCCAAGTCGGATAAGTGGCGAGGTAACACGACCACGGTTTTAACTGCTCTGGTTACATGTCGATTTGGTTATATTCACCATTGATACAATCTTAGAGGAATCCACCTAGGTTGGTTACTCTAAGTTACTATCATGGAAAAGCATTTACTACCTCATTTTGTCTACTCACCGACAAAAATCCGGTGTAACAGGCGTCAGTGTCACCATTGGAAAAATTCCTACACTATTCTTCGATGAACGACAATGACTAGATTACTTTTATCTGAGAGTAGACAATAAATGTATTGTCTGTTAAAATCTGGCGGTTTGCAGTTCTCGCCATCGCTTTGTACGTGTTCCCTTAACTGCGTTTTCAGCTATGCCTCGAAATATCGCTTCGCCATTTTCATCCAAACGAAATCGAGTATCAGTACTGCAGACACAAATATCCCTAACAATGGTCGTCATCAAATAATACTCGCTGTTTGTGGCCACGATAAAGAAATTTCTCAATCTTACGCTATAAATATCAAAGGGTTGGTCTACGCCATTTGACGACAAAAGCTAATTTTATGATACAGGAATGCAATATCAACGGCCATTCGTCTTATTTTGGTATCACAAGTAAACATGGTTGGTCATTCAAGTCATCTATCGAGTGCTGCTTTTTTGTTTGTTCATTTTCCGCGCCGCCCGTTGTTGCTGGAACATTAGTCGCTATCAACCTCAGAGGCAATTTCGCCTCGTCGCAATGTGAAGAAGAACATTTTCTACTCAATTTCCTGTCAGAAAATGAGTTTCTGAAAACGTTTGATAAGAAACAAATTTTATTTATAAACCGGGGCTGTAGGAAATTCATCTCTTGAACATTTTTAGCATTGGTGCATAATGGACCGGACATAATTGCGGTTTTGTTATGTTTGCACTTGTCAATTTACACACCCGCAGGATATAAATGGCATCACGACTATCTGACAGCGTACACGTAGCAACCCTAGTAGGGCTAAGACGGTCACCTCCAAACGCGGAGATGTCGACGACAGAGAATGATGCTAGAAGTTGCCCGATACACATATAATTCATGTGTATAATTCACTGCGAAGCCTCGTCATTGAATTCAGTGGTTATGTTGAGGCAACCATACCCACTTGGATTGCTATACACAATGTGGAAGCAGTCCGAAATCTTTTCCAAATTATATTTTTTTGTTTGATTTGGGGTGTTTTAGCATAGAAATTGATAGCTCACTGTCGGCATTGGTAATCTCACCCAAACCCGCTCAGGTGGAGGTGTCATTTCTCAACAAAAATCTCGGCTACCGCCTCGGTATTCGCCCCGCAGCGGTTGTCTGGAGACAACCACTACCTCCAGTTCAGTATCAATTCCTTAAACCCCAACTTCATTATCAGTAGCCTCACGACTCGTATTGACCGGCCAACGAACTGCCGAATCATCCTCAAAGAAACCTGGCTACAGACCGATCACTGCCCTTATTATGTCTCCTGACTATGTGGCTTTGATGGTACAATGGAATGGAAGCCGTACCTCAGGGCACCAGGCTGAGGTTCTACAAATCATTATTGTAAACATTATTGAGTGAGGATAGGAAGCAATTCTATACGAGATTAGAGAGCACACCACCGACTACTTCTTACCCAGACTTTAATGTATATCACCTCGCCCCACATCATCGCGGCGATGTCAAAGCTTTAAATGTCAGACCGCCGGGGGACAAGATAGTTCTATTACACGACCACCTAGATTGGTTCCTGATCGCCTCAACAGGAGGCTAATGAGACGACTGGTTCAAGGAAGCACGGTATTTGTTTCACATCGGTAAAGGTTTGTCGATTGTGTATGGGACACTAGGGTTACTAATTACCTGGCAGACGAACTTGACATGCGCTATATAACGAAATAATTGGTATCGTCTCACTATCATAGGATATGTTATCACTTTTTCCTGAATAAAATTATCCAACAAAAATCCGACTTTTCCCTGAAAGGTCGGTTTTCTAGAAAACCAGTGAAAAATACTGGGGCTTCCCAAATAGGGCAATACAAATCAAAGGCCTATGTAAAATGTGATTAATGAGTCGTGATCCTAAGTGTTAATACTAATCAGCGGATCGAGGTTGGATTTCCTGAAAATGTCTTCCCTATTCTTGACGCCATCTTGCAATCTAGAAGAAAATGCTAAAACTTTGCAACAAAATCCAAATTAATGCTTCAACACGTTTGAAATATCTTTCCTTGCGAGTTGGTTGGCGTGGCATATTGAAGTATGTCGCTTCCTTAAGTTGGCGCACTCGGCATGGATGCTAACGGCCTTTGCGTCAATGCCGAGGCGGTCAAAATATCAACCTACATGTAAGTATCTATCCAGAAGTATTAAGGTAGCAGGAAGGGTTGGGCGTTTGTGGTTTCTGAGTCTGAGGGGGTTGGTGTCTGTTGACTGTGCTTTAAGAGAGACTAGGCATGGCGCCAGTCTCTCTTAAAGCACAGTCAACAGGCATTTGGTTTCAGTATTTGGGTTTTGATTGCCATGACTGTACCCCTGTAAAAGTCAGAGGAGGAGAAGTTTGGAATGATGAAAGCATTGAAGAAGAAGAAATGTTATTATTGAGGAAAGCAAAATTTATTATGAGACTAGAAGGCAGTGTCCTGACTTGATTATTTTGAAAATGGCGGTCTGAACAGATTAAAAGGTGGAACATGGCATTTTATCGACTTTGAAGTGTTCCGCAGTTAAAGGGAGACTATAGGCAGCAGCTAGGTAGGCAAGATAAAGTCATACAAATTTGCCAATAGGGGTCAGTCATATCTCTAGGCATGGCGCCAGTCTCTCTTAAAGCACAGTCAACAGGCATTTGGTCTTAGTATTTGGGTAAGTACAGAATCAAGGCAGCTCAGAGAGCAATGATTGAACGATGCTGTGGACAAGTCCAAGGATACTGCATCAGTCACGACCAACTTCTCATCAGAAAGCGTCACCACCAGCATATTCAATGTTCAGTTCCAACCTGTACCAGTCCAATGCACGCCTGTCATAGTCAGCAGTGGTCAGCTTAGCGCGATATGGAACATTCTTCCGAAACTCAAGCGAGGGAAGTCTGCTCATTAGCCTATCTCGCGCACTGCTCCTTCTTGTCAAACATCGTAGTGAAATCGTGGTACAGTGGGGCGCCCTCGAGGATTGCAGCTAGTCGGACAGACGTGAGGTGGAATGTGGGCGGCTGCACTTCTTCGTTGATGTGCGATGGCAGATAGCACAGTTGTTGCGTTGCATGACAGCTGAAAGTGAATGTGATATCATAGAACTGAGGCGTTTGCAATGAGACTAAAGGTGAAGTAGAAGCAAGGAGTGAAATGGGCCATCTTCCAGTGACTAATATACAGAGTAAGGGCACTGGGTGTTGTTAGATTCAGCATTGAATGTATTCCTCGTACAAGCGTGAATAGTGTGGACATACAGTGAGAGGTGAGAGACCCCTATTGACTACTTCTTGTAACTTTATCTTGGATATTATATTAGTATTGAACTTCTAGCCATGGAATATGAAGAAATTGAAGTTGTAGGCATGGAATATGAAAAATTATTCAACGGTGAAAGACATTATTCCATGAGGCTTTGCCGTGATCGCAAAGGACGCGACGTGATTGGTTCACATGCTAATGAGGTATGATAATGATAATTACCTCTATAATGCTACTTGCAGTCAACGACACAGTCGCTATCCAACAGTGGTCTATGTCAATGTGTGCCTGTAATGTCAATGAAGTATGATGAGGTGATGACGATAGTGCAATTATTAAATATTGGCAAGAGATCATACTGCAACATAGGTCTTGTTTTTGACAGATGACTGTGCGACATTCCCATTGGGTCTTGTTAGAGTCAGCGCTGCATGTATTCCTTGTACAAGCTTGAATAGTTGTGACGGACATTGAGGGGTGAGAGACCCCTATCGGCTACTTCGTCTAACTTTATCTTGCCTACCTAGCTGCTAGCAATAGTGCCCCTTTATCAAGACTGAAACCCACTGTGCGGGGCTAAGAAATTACCTTTATAATCCTAGTTGGATAACCACTGTGTAGATGATTTGAAGAGTGCTCTGTGGATCTGTGCCTGTAATGTCAATGAAAGTATGATGAGGTGATGACGATAGTGGAATGACGAAATATTGGAAAGAGATCTATTCCTAGAAGAACATATGTCCTGTTTTGACTAGGTGGCTCATTTTAGAATCAGCAGTGAGCACTGTGTGTAACATGGTGGAGGCAGCGGAGATAATAACTGTGTCGAAAGTATTGTTATAGGGCCTTCCCTAGGCCCATGGGGTTAAATTTACAATCCACGATTGAAAAGACGTAGTTTGATCGCATTCAACTATAAATCCATTGAACAGTTGTGTTCCTTTAGTCAACCGATGACCTTTTGTTGGGCCATGATCGGGGATTGTAAACTGTAAATGTATTATGGACTGGGAGACGGGGGAAACACAAGTGAAATAGACCAAAACAAGTGATTTTGGGTTCATGTGAACTTGTTGACATCTACATGATCTAGTGCTGTTATTGGTCATGGTACATGGTAGGCCTAATCATCATGGCTATATGTTTCAGGAAAAGCTCGGAGTAAAATGAACTGCCGATGAATAATGATGTTGTTCATGTTTACCATGTTTACTAGTACATAGCCATAGGGTATGCACTGGCCAGTGCACTTTCTGCACGTCGTCATGGTCATGTACGTGATACCTTGCATATTTTGTTTTTTGAATGCGCATGCTTTTTGGGCAAAAACAATTGTACCAACACTAATGAATAATGTCTTCTTATCCCTATGACTCCATACACAGTGAGGGCATTGTCCCATTCCCATCAAATGGTAACTTATTGTACCGTATTAGGGTGGAAGTTGGGGAGCAGAAACCTACCGTTGCACGCCTGTCATAATCAGTAGTGATGAGCTTAGCGCGATATGGAACATTCTTCAGAAACTCAAGCGAGGGAAGTCTGCTCATTAGCATATCTCGCGCACTGCTCCTTCTTGTCAAACATCGTAGTGAAATCGTAATGGAAAACGTCTGGCTTTGCGCCAGACGTTGAGACTAACAAGTGAAGAACTAATAGGTAAAGAACTTCTACTTGCGCGAGACTGCTCTGATAAAATTATCATTGCAGAGACTACGGTGACGTACACATATATTTTTTACAATCAAAAATGCCCTCAAAAGACGACATGGAATGATTATTTTATTGATATTTCCTACTACATACCTTCCAATTATCACTTTATACAAATAGATCGGCGTTAGGTCGCATGCTTTTCTTTCCTGGTGACACTATAAAGCAAAATAGTTGCAACCCCGTAAATGCGCTATAAGTCCAATAATAAGTGACGGTGACCCGTTATAAATGTTTCGCCAGCTTCGCTTTTTTGCCGCTACGCGGCGCGTTGGGCCCTTGCGTCCAGTGGCTAACTCGACAACTGAGCTATTCCGGTCCAAATCTCCGATAATCCCAGCGAATGAAATTAACAACGCAGACATAGGCAATGAATTAGTCACACCTATTGAGTCAATTGAATGGCGGATAGCTCCGTATGTCTGAATTGCTGATGCTTAACACAATGGGGATTCTGTGACCACTGGTACGAAAGTAACTTTACAATGGCCGCGACGCCAATCTCACGTCGATCTAAAAAAAACGTTAAGCAGAGTGCATCTTCTTCGTAAGACCATAGTTCGAAGAGCAAGATAAGCCCTCATATTCAATATTCCGCTAATCTTTGCCCTCCACACGGCTGCATCGAGGCCATGATCTCCCCTGATACATGCACATCCAATGGTCGGTGATCAACTTTGTAGATATGACAGATGTTATTGGTTTTACTTGAAAGTCAGTCATATATTGGTTTGGATTGACGTTGACAAGATGATAAATATAAATAGTCTAGCCATGATGAAAGTCCATCGACCCGAGCTCGAAATCGTAGACTTGTAGATTTACCCTCGAGAATCAGCACCACATTTTCTGGGGCATGCCATGGTTGGGCTCGGATCGCGAGGTAGGATTTCCTATAGCATCCAATTTGGATATATGACAAAGACAAAGCCCCATGAATATTCACCCGCAATCAACATGATGAAAAGGATACTTTATTTATGTTATTCGAGTTCAAAGCGAGACGCCTCTGTTCTTTAACTGAAGACGCGATTGCAGGATGGCAAGACGACTCCTGTTCAGTATCATGTGTCCGTATCGTGTGGGGCTCTGGAGCACGAGCTATTGGTCTGATTTTTATTACGCATGGTCATCGGTGACCGCTGCAGCGTTCAAGCCTTATCTAAGACTTCAGTAAGTGACAACAAAATCGTAAAATTGAGAAAAACCATAAGTGATCAAGTGAAAGGATGAAAATATAAAACACTGTACCTAAGAAATGTCATAGGTAGCCGTCTAACGGACCAAATGTATGTCTGAATTCGAAAAAGATAGTTTTTTCGATCGCTCCTCAGCGGTGACAGCACTGACAGTAGAGTTTAATAAAGCCTCGTGATATTTATTTCAGATTTGGATTCCTGTACCGACTGTGCCCGCATGAATAGCGTCGTCAGTCTCAACTCGACACAGTGTCGGTTATTTCAGAAGCTTTCTTTGTAAACAAAATCCAAACCAAAAAACCAACAACACTGACATTTGGGTTTCATAAGTATTTTATTTGGCCAACTTTATACAGATAATTAACTGCATGTACAAGAAAAAGAGAAAAAGAAACGGCCAAAGCCTCGTGACATTTATTTCAGATTTGGATTCCTGTACCGACTGTGCCCGCATGTATAGCGTCTCAGTATCAACTCGACACAAACAAAATCCAAACCAAAAAACCAACAACACTGACATTTGGGTTTCATATGTATTTTATTTGGCCAACTTTATACAGATAATTAACTACATGTACAAGAAAAAGAGAACAAGAAACGGCCAGGGACGCAGCCAAGATCAATAGTTAGATCCCATACGACTGTGCTCTGCCCCACCGTTCTCAACATACTGCCAGCTCAGCCACAACACCCAATCTGCATTCATACTTGAACTTGCATTCATACCATACACTACACCAGACCGCCACCCAATTACATCACAATTCTGACAAAGAATGACCATTATACAAAGGATTAAAACATTGTGTGTATACATGGTCTTTCGCAGCCTATTCAGAGGGATCACACATGAATAGCTACAATATCAATGCGGCGCGCTGATTTGTCAATCATCGCACGTGACTAATTACTGTGGCGGCCTCTATGAGATTACGAAAGTCGGGTTTTTCTGGTGTTGTGGTGGCTGCCTCAGAGCATGAATTCTTAAAATCCACATGTTCGATATATCCCACGCATTTGCCGACAGTTCTGAACCGCCACAAGTTGCGGTGATATTATGATACTCAAACATATTGTATCGAGAAAACGTCCATGATCTGTGTCCAAATCGATCTGTTTATTCGCGAAGATCATCTTTAATTCAGAGGAGGAGATCCCGCAGGCTATCGCGTTAACTAATCCCGACCGATGCAAAAGGAAAAGTCAAATGTTCTTTTCAAATGATCCGGATATTTTCCGAAACCAACTGCTCGACTTGTTGCTCATAGTGCTCATCAGCTTTTTAAATAGACTGCTTAAAGTTCTGTATATCGCGTGGATAAAAAAAGTTCCGAACCTCAAGCGACATTATCTCAGTAACCAGATACCTTAGTTTAAGGATCAAGAAGGCTAATACTGCTTAAAGTTGCTGTTCCAACGGACAATTCGACCAAAATTGCATGCAGAGTTGCCATGAGATCAATGTACAGGGTTATCCTATAGCTGATCAAGAAATCAGACGAGGCTTTCTCGTTAACTTGGTTAATGATGCAAAAAAGATCAGTTTGGAAGTCAACAGCTGATGAGACTGAGGCGTTTGAATCACAATTATTTCCTGGATTTTGATTGGTGGGTACTCAATCATCATGCTCTATAATTACACGCATGTTGTATTTCTTTCATATACATGTACTCTAGTCCACATCGATCTGAGACAATTTCTGAATATCTAGTTCACTGTTATTTATGTTAGATATCACGCATAATTATGGCAACAGTGGATACTAAACTCGGGGTAATTCTTTCAAACGTTCTCGCACATTGGTTTCAATGAGATTTTAAGTGGCAGCGGAGAGTTCATTTTAAAGCAAAAGCTTTCATCGAGAACATTTTCATGATTTTGGAGATTTTTGCATTTACCTCTGTGATGTTTTTAATAGCATGCCTGACGGATCAGTGTATTTTTTAGGGTATATAATAAAATACCATTTCTGAACGTCTAATTCACTGTTATATATGTTAGACATGTTAGATATTACGCATATCGCCGTTCGATGCGACATGTATTGAAAGAGTGAATTTGAAGTCATTGGAAAGGTTTCACAAACAGTCTTAGATTACTGAAACTAGAGTATGCGTCCTTTTCATTTGTCATGTCATTTGTCAGAAAGGGTTGGAAAGGGATTATTGCACATTCGCCTTCTGGCACCTGATCCCAGTATCATTTAACAATATTAGCCTTTTGGTGTAAGCTACACTATCAGTCGCGGCATCGTTTCTTGGGATTTGCTTATTTCGCTACTTAACATGTTTACCAGTGAATACTTCATTCTAATGCGAATATATCGCTGAAATTATGCCACTTAAACACCTGCTTTGTTGACATCATGATCAATTTGCAAGAAAATCGAGTGTAGACTAATTAAACCCATAAAGTGTGCCGTGCCTAGGTTTTTAGTATCAGTGACTGCCACTAGTTTTCAACAAAACTTTATGTGTACATGTACATACATGAACATGTACGATTGTTAATTTCCCTTCCATCCTTTTTTTATTGAGCCAAACAAAATAAGTTTCTGTACTTCTCCGTCAAGCTAATTATGTGACTGTATTATCAATCTGCTCACACCACCAACTTCTGGTGACCTAGATGTGTCTTCACCCCTCGGCCATTGCTTGATTTCAACCCACGTACAGTCATTTTCAGCCAGTCAGTATTTTTTATTTTCTACGTTGTTAACTTACTCGTCTAATCCTATCATCAACCTAGTCTACTTCTCTACTTTCAGTGACCTCGATGTGCGGTAGTGTCTTCACCCTCACGGCAATTGCATGCGATCGCTTCTTTGCTGTGGTATTCCCCCTGAAATCCCGCGCCACCAAACGGAACGTTTTCGTCATCATCGCCGTCATATGGGTCCTGTCATTGGCGATTGGAATTCCTGAGGCATTCGCCTACAACATGGTCGACAGACAATGGAACGACTACCACGAGATATTCTGCTACGAATCCTGGGTTTATTTCTCCTGTAATATGTCCAAGCGTACACTTTACCCAAAGATCTACTGGACATTTGTCTGTGCGGTGACGAACTGGTTGCCCATGATAATTATGACCGCTGTATATATCTCCATAGCTATAATCATGTATAGACGTAATCGCATCGTTCCAAATTCAAATTCATACGGAAATGTACAGCAACGTTCAATGAGAAAGGTTAGTAATTGTGTATATCAGGTTGATAAAAAAACACGCCGAACTACAGGGTTTGATAACTTCTGATCTAGTGAAATTTAGTCCATATACAGATCTGCAATTTTCGTCCTTATTATGAAAATTTGGTGCAAAATTTGATAGCCAATTGCAGAAAAAAACTTGTCAAAAATTGCAATTTTCGCAGTGGACCCCGAGACGTTGCCTGCACGTGTCCAAGGTGATATTTGTCAATCAATGTGTCTAGGGTCACGACCTGTATGTTTTTTTGGGATCTTTTTTTCAAGTACTAAAAGTCATAGTCCGTAACAATATTCCCATCAGTTGAATTCTAGTACTTTGGGGTAACGAGAGTATTGTTGTGATTTTGGAACACAGTATATTTTGAAGCATCATGATTTTGATTTTGCCATGAATCTAAAATCATCTACAGCCATCCTAAGCAAGTTAAATTTCGAATGATGTAAAAAAAATCAGAACGTATTTTTCATAATAGTTATTAACCGTTTTATTCCGGCGCGTTGGTTTTCATTCACCCGATATATCGAGTTGATTTCATCACACGCCGAGATCTAAAGATACTTTAATTTCCGTCTTGGATAGGTTGTAGGCTACAGTTCCCAGCAAGAAAGGTCCAAGCTGATCCAGTTACGTACGGCGATTTTATCAGACACCTTCCGTCTTAGGAGATTGAAGGCTAATATCGACAAATGTCAAGCAGTTGGTGTGGGTGTCAAATTGGCCATCTACAAAAGTCAGGCAATAGGCTAGGGTGTCCAAACGGCTGTGATCGCACACGAAGACTGCACTCTTCAAAATAATTGATTCTCAGCCATTGGATCTCGTTCTCATTCTCGAATGTCACTTTGGATTACCTGCAACAATTTGCAAAGCCAGCATACCTCCAAAAAATTGGTATTATTAAACCTTGTCACGTCCAATCTCTTCAAGCAAATTCAATTTTCACCGATGAATTTGTTCACAGTGTTGGAAGGTAAAGCTGTTTAATCGTCACCGTTTCCTTATTCAAAACAACCATCAGGGTTTCTCACATTCGTTTTCAGGTTCTGCGAATGCTGTTTATAGTTCTGATGGCGTTCATTGTGTGCTGGGTTCCATTTCAAATCAACGTCGTCTATGCCCACTACCGGCCTTCTTACCAGACACAGGTCAGTATAGCATGGTATAAAATAGGGAGTTTTCGCAAAGCCCCCGAAACGTCGACCTTTGATCTTTATTGCCCTGTTTTGGGAAGCCCTGGTATTTTTCACCGGTTTTATAGACATCCGACCTTTCAGGAAAAAGTCGGACTATGTCGGACTTTTGTCGGATAAATCAGGAAAAGAGAAACTGTAAATAAGTCGGAAAAAGCTTCCTACTATAGTGATGCTTTCCTTCAAGAATTTCACAACTATCTCATCTTGACAATTTAATATAAATCTAAATGTTTTCTTGTGTTATCGATCAAAGAAATTGCCAAGATTCATGTTAACATAATACCTCGATAATTAGCCTACGCGGAAAATGCTTTATCCTCTGGCGGCTGGGATCTCTACATTGAGAATTCTTACAGCAGTTACCCTACCGGTTCAAAGAAGCAGCATTATGCTGAGCTTTGGAAAGCAAGGATTTATGCGTCATTTTTCATATGTCTGTCTTGGCGCCGGAAATTGGCCTGGTGTTCAAGTCATCGTAACCTGGTTAAGCGCAGCCCTGGATATATGCGAAAGCATTTTTAATTGGGTGGATTCGTTTTATAAACCAACAACACCCGATCCGAGTTTGTTTCTTTGCGGTGCTGTTCTGCAATGGTATCGGTAAATTGGTCGAAAATCTGATAAAAGGAAGCAAGCCTGATATTCAAAGAATCATGAGCCAACTTTTTTGGTATGAGATGATTCCAAAAATCCAAAACACGAACACATGTAATTAAAAATAATGAACATGATGTATTTAAAAAGGGAAAAGTGATGTATTTTTCATACCGAGGTACAACAATATAAGATGACCATATAAGATGATTCAAAGGTGAATAACGACAAATTATTTTCATATTCCGGATAATAACCAAGCTGAAAAAGCTCTCAGTTCGTCTCGAAATTTCCGATGGAGTCTCTTCAAGTGTTTCTCTTACAGTTTGCTATGATATAAAAAAGCAGCGCTCGCGCGATGTCTTGGATGAGATGCGAGTCTGGATTTTAAGGACCATAAAAAAGACACCTGTTTCTCAATATGATATCTTAACTCTCATCGAGTCCTTTTGAACAAAGCAGACGACCCGATGTATATCGAAAACCCATCACGTTCTTATGATCAGAACTTGGATCGTATTCAAGACGTTGACAATCAGGATACCCGGGTAGCATAATTTTTCTTGCAGATTTTACCGAGTTCAACGCAGCGTCCAGATATAATACCTCAGCATAGATTTCTGTATTTTCTTCGCTTCAGCTTCCCACTCAACTCTCGATGGCTTAGAAATAATAAGGATATAGCCAGCCCTCAAGTCGAACATGATCCATGAAATGTGTATCGACATTAACATTCTTGTCAACAAATGTCGGCAGCTAGTTCCTGAATGATTTATTAACTGCGGCTAACTTCGTGAAAAAGACTTCAAATCTAGTCAAATGACTTTGATGGTTTCTCACGGAAGTCATCGTCATTTTCCTACCACTGTTACTAATGTGCACAGTCAGCTTTTCACTTAAGAAATAATTTGCAAGAATCTAAGGAATGAAAGATACCGAGAGAAAGTCAATGTCAGTGCTATCTTTCCGATGAAATATTCTTCATCCACAAAGCATTTATTTAGTGGCCAACCGTTGCATTATTGAATGCGTTCTTTTTTTGAGATAGATTATCTGTATTTATCTTTTCGCATGAGAACTGCTGAGAACACCTATTGTTTCGACAGTCTGGCCTTTGCGTGCATCCACTGATTCACGCATTCGCTGTTACCCGGCCGTTATCGCGGAGTATAGAAAAGCTGCGAGCCACATTTACTGGAAGTGGTACAAAATTGCGGGGCAGACAATTGCATGCGATGTAAAAGTGCCGTTTCATTTGCTAGAATGTTTCGATTGGCCATCATAGCGTTCTAAGTGGTGAATTCGCAATCTGAATGTCGAAATTATATTCCAGTAATTTTTATCGAGATTTTGCACTTAGATAAGTGACATTAGTAACATTTTAACATCTTATAGTGCGCATTAATCGGCGCGTAAATGACAGTATGGATTACTTTTAAAAGTATCACCAATGCCGCGTGCACAGAAATAATCCATTCCTATAACAGCTTTTAAATCGAGCCTCAGGGTAATTGCACCAACTGGAAATGAGCCCTCTATTGTGAGAGACGCTCACATAACATTATTCAGCAGGTGAAGGCAAAAACTTTTTCCGGGATGACCGTGGTCAAACGGAAAATATTGAGGGATTATAAGACCAAATAATCAGTGATAACTGAATTTCTTGTTCTCTTTATTGCAGTTACCATCGTGGTTCAGACCAGTTCAGTTTGGCTCCATCTTACTAACGCATCTGAACAGCGCCCTGAACCCAGTCATTTATGCCGGCCTAAACGAAAGCTTTCGAAAGGGATTCGTCTACGTGTTCGTCTGTTGGAAACGGAAGTATTATTATGATAGGTACAGGAGGTCCATTACGTCGACCATGCAGTTGACCAGCATGGCGTGATTTTTTGCTTATGTCACTAACAACTCGTGGATTTGGACTTTCAGAGAAGCAAAGTTGGTACTAGCTCAGTTTTTTTTCGCTGTTGAGTTTGCGGTATTGGTACCTCATGGCATTAATGAAGGGTCGCATGCAGTGAACTACACATATCACGTATGCACTGCATACACTGGACTTGCACTTGCACACTCAAGCTTATTACACTTTTCCGTCATTATTTCGCAAATGCTAAGAAATCATAAGATTTTTATGTTCACACGTGAAAATAATTTGCTAAGAGGACCACCTGCTCCAGGCAGGCGAAAACTAGCTTGACCATAAATCTCTTCATTCTATTTGTAAAGTAGATATAATCGAAAATCGTCTATAATATTCTGTAAGAAGTCATGGTAGAGGAATTTGAATAAGTATTTTAAAAATAAATGTCAGTATAAGTTAAGCAAATGTAGAGTATCGGTCATATAATGTACATAAACTGACATGTTAAGCTATGTACCTTTTGGTTGCTGAGCCATTAATGGTCCGTCGATTTAGTACGTATGCCACAATAGGGGATAGCATTTTTATTTGATGTCCACTTTGCGAACAAGTGTTGGGGCATTAAAATATTATCCCAATCAGGACGTTTGCATTCGCCGTAACATGTCATGAGACTTTCGTTTTCAATACAGTTTCTTGATATCGAATGTTAAAAATTTCTGCAAAAAAGTTCGCTGTGATTTATTGTGCAGCATCACGACATCAACTATACCATTGACTACTGTGCATATACAATGCACACCAGCATGGCGACATCAACTATACCATTGACCACTGTACATGTACAATGCACACCAGTACTAGTATCAACTGTTGATCTTTGTGTATGTACAAGCACGCTAAAAGTGGTAGTCTGGCTCTAGCGTAAGCATGTGTACGATAGTTCTGAAAAATCGGATATTTGTGCGCACGTACTAGATAAACGGCCTCTATAAGTTTTTTAATTGGGCGGTTACAACTCAAAGTTCCTCGTGTGACTTAGGGACCATATCAAAATATGTCGATGCAATAGAACTGGCTCATCCAGTGCAATTTCCTTGATAATTATCTGCCTCATCTGAAAAACGAAAACGAGAATGCATATAACGTTTGGCCTTTTTTTGTTGCATCCAGGCCTACCAGTCATGCCAGTGGTACTTCATCACTTCGTCTTTCTAGGGACGGCCGTAGTAGGCCTAGTAGGGAGTCAGAACGCCAATGGTAAGCCAGCATGATTTTGTTGATGCCTTCATGAACTGAACAGTTAAAACAGGAAAATCGTTGTTGAATACTAAACCGGTGTGACAGGGGAAAAGTCCTTGAAATCACTGTCCCTATTGTCTTATCATTATGTATAGATACGTGTCAGAAGAGACCCAGGACTTTGGTTGCCATCATCATACAGCAGGTTATATTAATCCTCCATACTATCAAGTTACATGTACTTAGATATCTCTGGTACACCGGCTCAGTATTTTACTGCCATCGGCGTATTTTTGGTCCTTCTTTCACCTTTGGAACTTTGGGTTTGAACCTCGTCGGCACATTATATGTAATCACAACTCATCTACACCGGAGCACTTTCTGTTCATTCTAATTTGTAAAATAACTCCATGTTTAACTGATAGCTGATGCCAGATATTCCACTTTCCAGATTTGTGCAGCAGTGCGGACGATCACAAGGGGACAGCAGGGTGTATATGACAACGTATCACAACGGACAAACACATTTCACAGCCATTGGCGTCGGAAACGGTAGCCTCGTTCGAGGTTCACGACGACGATGATAGTTGGCGTGGCGAGTTGTCGTAATGGATCACGTGGTCAGTTATACCCTCAATTTGTACAGAACGTCAACATATCATCGGTTCGCGACCGGAGGAGAGAAAGTGATGACGTCACGACTCCCGAAATCAACTTATAGGTTCATGTTATTAAGGGCATCGCGTAAATGATGCTAATTTGCATGTATGCCATCGGCTTGTTTTGGTTGATTGGGATTTCTTGACGTCATTACTTTCCCCTTTTGGTTTGTAGGACCACTTATTTCGTTAATATTTGGTAAAAAGGGATATGCGGACAATCCTTATCATCTCATGATAGTTGTGTTGTGAGGATTACGAGTTCCGGAGAAAAAACCTTTTGGAATTTAGGCATCCCGGACAGCGCCTCGGTGGTCAGTTGGACTCTCCCGACGGCTGGGCGCTCGATTAGTTCTTCGTCGGAACCAGTTTATAGTCTACCAGTCTACCAGTCTACAATGGCCAAATACCTCAGAGCGCAGACGACAGTGCCTTGTTGTGCTACTTTCATTGATCAATGCAAATGTATTAACAAATGACACTGATGGTTTATAAAGTTTGTCAATTCCATTATCTGATTTGTACATTAGTTGATAAGACGTTAAGACACGGTCAGCAGAAGATGTCCAAGCATCATCTCGGTCACACTACAAGGGGATTAGCAACATAATGGTGTCGCTACTAATGAGATCCGATAGCCCAGTACCTATGGCAAAGATCTTTTATACGAAATGTATCAAAGATGTTAGAAAGACCATTACTTTTACTTGCCCTTTACCGGTTAAGGCCTGCGACCACACTGAAATAGTTTCATGGGGTCGGTGTTATCAAGATTTCCCCTTGTGACCCTTTGATATGTAAAACCATACATATTGTCAAACAATGGGCTTTGTTTTAAAAGACAATAGATCAACCGTATATTACGCTGGGCCTGAATTCCTTTGACTGCGAGGTCAGAGGGAAAATAACGTCATGACTGCTGACTGACCAATGATGTTAAGCATCATTGCTATGACATATCACTGTCATTGCGTTCTTATAAACCACTAACAACCTTGAAAAATACTAGGACAATCGCGTTCATGATAGATACAATTGAACACGCACTTCAGCCATGGCGATATTTTGCAGGCGTGCTGATATACCCAAATGATAATAATTCTCTTCTCAGACCGTCACTGTAGCTAATCCCCCTGTAGCAAATGTCCCTGGATGCTGTCAGAAGTATACTTAGCAGTATGACTATAGAAACAGAATAGGATTGGTTTCATACACAAAAGGAGAACGGATTCACGACATCTCTTGGACATGATGGAGTTATCAGCAAGGTTTCGCAAATCTCACGAGTTACGAATTACGAATTGAGACCATGTTCAGATTCCCCAAACCTTAAAGTTAACGTACATGTACAACGCCGACCTATTAAACGTGCAACGATCTGTTAAAGCGTTCTGCATAGGGTCTGAGGTAGAATTTTTTGGGTGGGGTTGGGTGGGGTGTGTGTAACACAACACAGATTTAGTGGCTTACCTAAGGACAATGGAATAGACATTCAAAACAGCTTGTTGGAAATTGGAAAATGTCTATTCAACGAGAAATATACACCTGTATAGAGAATTAGATTTAATAGGTCATCCTCTCAACGCAAATAATGATAACGATAACACTACATAAAGATAATCCTTTATGATAGTATGTTTCTTTCAGGTTTTTGAGACAGTTCTGTCGTTATTGTTAGCGTTAGTA
The DNA here is from genome assembly GCF_910592395.1 of Lineus longissimus. Classification (NCBI taxonomy): domain Eukaryota; kingdom Metazoa; phylum Nemertea; class Pilidiophora; order Heteronemertea; family Lineidae; genus Lineus; species Lineus longissimus. Next base: position 22,368,179 of record NC_088308.1, on the reverse strand, counting down.
TGACGACATCTTAAACTCTCCACCGACGACCAGCTCGTTTCCGCTACAGTGTAGGAATCGTTGCGTTTTGCGTCATCAGAAAAACCGTCGTCGTTTTTTTGTATTCGGTACTACATTTAGTATTAGACTGATGCGACTGTTTGAAAACGTCGGGCTCTTGCAGCGAGCGAAACATGCAGGTCGTCGAAATGTAACTTTGGAAGACATTTCTTTTCCCGTGATAAGTATACTTGTATAGTTTTGTTTCATATCAAAAATGTATGTAGCAACTGATAATGTGAAATATATAAAGGGTTTTTTGAACAAAAAATATAGAAAACAATTGTGTCTGCGATTGCTTATCTACCTTTGTCTCTGCACGGGTGACAAGTTCCCGTCCTAACGAATGATTGGGCAGCCGAATATGACGTCATTGTCATATCAATTGAAGAAATCATACGAATTGGAGGTATTGGTTGTCTCACTAAACACACCGAGGGCGGAGCTAAAATGTCAGCCAAAACCGAGGCCGCCACCAAAGGCGAACATACAGCCCCCATCCACCCGAGCGATACTTGGTGAGACGACCAATACCGACATTAAGGTATCAATTCGTGTTCTTTAATACATCAAACTGAACAAGGAAATATGATTGCCGACTGTCCCTATATTTTGCATCAGCCGCTATGCTCTCTGAGCCAGGCACAGTTGGCACATAGTGCATCATACACTGTGAACTGTGCTTCATTTGTTATCAAGGTGGGAGTAAATGCAATTTCAATTTTTAGTCGCGCCTTGGTTTGAAGAGTTCCAGTTCTCTCCCCACATGGCCAGCTCCATGTAACTGCCCGCGGTGCGTGCCGTTACTGAAACAAAGGCTTGCAACACCATCTTTGATGGCCAAATCTCATTGTTCGTGCCTAAGAGCGGTATTATTAGTAGTAATTCAATTGAATGCACACGATTGACCATCAGCTACGCTAAGACCAAAGTGCTCGTTCAGTCAAGCAATTTACTGCTCTCATTTCTGGTACGATGATTGTGAATGTGAAGAAATCCGGGCGTGGCTTTCTTACAATGTAGGTGTGGGTGTAACAATCCACCGAGATGCTGCAGTGCTGTTCCGAGAACTTGTCGACTTGAAGGACGAGATGTTTATTAAAGCATATGCCGGATTCACGTCCATACAATACAAACGCCATTCGTTCAGTCCAACGCCGCTAGCGACTACGGCACCACATTTGAGACCTGCTTGGATTGTTTCCCGATGTGTATTTACTTATTCAGACTTCAGTGGAGAACAATGATGAGTGACTTCACATCTGTATATTCTCAAACTAGAAAATCATCGAGTTTGCCAAGAATGTGCATTTCCAATCAGCAGCCACCTTACCTTTAGAAGCAACAAATTGTGAAAGATCTTTCTGGCTTTCCTCCCTCACTACTGAAACACCTGTCAGTATGGTTTCAAATCTTGAGTCCCAGTGGTGACGCCAAGGCTCCTTCAGATACTTGCCGTGTGGCTTGGAGGCGAATGTTGACTTTTCACGATCACTATCGATTGCGTAATGTTTTTCTACACCAATGACCAATGACCATCGCTATTAATCACCATGCCAGATCTCTTGCAATGGCCAAAAACGATCCGTACAAGGGCGAAAGCTTTGATGTATAAGCCATACTTTCATTAGTCGGTTGTCCTCCTATAGATCGTTTTAGGCTATAACCAATTATATTCGAAGATACATTTGTGCATATACTGATGGTCTTTGGTGTGACTTCATAAATAATCAACGAACAAAGTAGGTAGGGAGCAGCTGTGACCGGTGACATAGCTCAGAGGTGAATTCCCTCTGTCGTTCCAAGCAGATGCGTGGTGGTAGGATATGCTCTGCTGGTTGTTGATCAAACTATCCCGATAGATGCCATACGAAGTTCAGTTGGTCGTTGTGGCAGACAGTCATTTTGCTGAGTGTTTCTTTCGCAATAGTTGTTAGGGAAGGAGATGATAATCATAGTTTTCCACGGCTCTGCTAAAAGCCGCCAAGGACCTTTATTATTCGAAACACACAGTCAACAAAATAAGCATAAACCACATCAATTCACAGAAATATTTTTATTTGTCTCTTGAAATACAATGTATATACAAGTTATTTAAATCACCAGTTATTAAGCGATTGTCTCATATAGACCCCTTGCTCAGCAAAGGCACTTTTCTTATGTACACATGCTAATAATACTTTAGTGGATGATAAATATCATATGTAAAACACGTTGAAATGGAAACAATTGATACATAATATGTACTGTTGACATAGAAAATAAAAATGAGTTTACCTTTAATTGAAATGATGGATAATTATGTACTGTTGATATAGAAAATGAAAATGGCTGTACATTTTATTGATAGGACCCAGTTAATTGGCACGCAGAAAATGCGCCACGGCTCTGCCGAGTTTAACACCAACACGACTAACACTACACTCGATTCATTTCAATATAATTACTTAGGCAGGTGATTGCATGTTTCTAGAGGGGCATGATATATAGGTCGGTAATATGAAAAAAGACTAGTAAATGCTTTTACTGAAAACTTCAGGTACCTTTACACTGGACTGTTATATACATAACTCTGGTAAAATCATTTACTAGTCTTTATTTCTATCAACTAACAAGTCTATAGGGAGCTCTATGTTTCATTTGTTTTCAAAGTACATGTACAGGTAGGTGTATTAATTATTTCTATACCCGTCACTAATATTGTGGTTTATTCAGAGGCCTAAAGTGGCCATACAAGCCAACTAGGAGTCGTTACAGTTTCATCACAGAAATAATTCTGAAGCGAATTCATACATTCATATATTTTGTCTTTTGTATTGAAAATTTCTGAGCAAGGTACATTTAAAAAAAACTTGACTCACGATATGTCCACAAATAACAATCACATTTAAGACGGCAAAATATTTTCTTGTATGACGTAGTAGATTTCTCGGTAAAACGGCTAATCCGAGGGTATATCTGAATTCCTATATTCTCGTTAAGCGATAAGCATTATCCTCCCATAAAGAAGAACATCCATCAATGGCTTATATTTCAGCTATTTCAGTCATGCCTCTGGGTAGAAGTTGGGTGAGGAATCCAGGGGAAGGAAAACATACTACATGTAGGATTGCATGTATGTGATTCCGAACCAGGCATTGTTAATGCAAGCATCCTTGCGGAAAAGACTATACAATGTCATCTACGTTCAACCAACCAACCTACATTATGAACCATTTACATCGGATGTGGCAGCAACAGATCACGAATAACCATTACGAGAATGACAAAATCAATTTAAAATATTTAATTAACAGATTGAAATACAATCATTTATCTAAAATAAACAAATACTGTCGCGTGCCTATTAACTGATAACCTGTTTCATTTACATGGAACAATCTGATCTAAAAACACCATGGGATGGGTAAGGAGGGTAAATAAGAAGCTAGATTGTTAGCTAAATGAAGGAAGTATCATTGTGATAACACTTAACAGAAAGTATCAGTTCAGGCTATAAGGAAAAAATTGCCCAAATACGTTTAGAAGCACCAAATTTGGCACACTGATAGTTAACCTAAAGAATTGCAAGCATATTGTTTCAGGAATTAGAGGTGATTGAAAGGACGCATGCATCATTTTCAGCAGCCAGTCGGTAAAGCTCACAATAAAGCAGATTTTGAATTAGCATCTTGCTGACAAATCACAGTTAGAAAATGTTTAGAATGAAATGTAAAATGAGAGATGAAAGATGACGGAAGATAACTTAAAACAGCATGAGCTATTTTCAAACAATGACATACCTAACCTGTGTCAAGGTCATACTTATAGTAAATGCGAGTAATTACACTAAACGGAATGTAAAATTTGATGATCGCCATTTCGTATGTGGGGATTCACCATTATTACAATTTGGTCTGCAGCTGGCTTACGACAGTGTGCGGTCAATTATAAACACTGAATCGCATCTCTAACGCATCGCTGTCGCAGACACAGATCGCAATCATGATGGATTCCCACTGCCACTGGTTGATCGACTGCGGTGGCAACCAACCCGATCCGTATGATAGGAAATGATTTCTTCCGAGACATTTCGTACAACAGTATTTTATTCAAGGATATGTACCGTACTACTCTCTGCAACGAGGTCCACTTTATCACATGACGAACAGGACTTAACCCGTAAAATAACCTTGACCACTTCAGGATATCATGGGGTTGATGATAGTGTTGATGTCAACCACCCCACAGCACCATAATTGAATATATCCTTTGAACGGTACCTTCAAACAATTAATGCCAATTTGGATCACATCTTATAGAAATCGCCTATATGATCAGACAAGAAACTCATTTGAAGAAGCCTTGTGGACTCCCTCATTAGGAATACCCCCGTTGACCAAGAGGGCGGACGTTGGACTTTCTGAAAGATCATCGTCAAGTTCCAACGCACAGGGAGCTAATATACTACCCGTGCTATTACTGTTTGAGAGGCAGATGGGCATGTCTATCTTACTGATCATTGTATGATCTTTCGATATCCGTCTCAGTCTATGGGTTTCGTCTTCTCCGACTAGAAAGTAGGTTGTGCGATCCCCAATACCCTGGAAGAAAACAAGACATGTTGTGTCATTAGTCATCTTTGTGAATCCTGTCGTAAGAAGTGATGGCTCGAATCCCAATCCGAATTCATACACTTAACGCGAACAGATGCCAGTTCGAAGATGACAATCGGTAACTTTAGCGTCTCTCAGAGACGGGAGTACGAATTCAACTCGAAAGACCAATAATCGGACGTACACTTCTGAATGCCCAACAATTTGCCTTGGGTTTGCCTGCTTTTTATATAGTAGTTCCGCGAAGGAATTATTTTGGAGGTGATAAATGTATAACCAAATGTTTATTCTAAATCACCTGGTTATACAAAATTGCCGTATTATAATGGATGTCAACTGTGATTTGGGCTGTAATCTCACCTTCATATTGACTAGTCCGCGTTCCGCGATATGATAACCACCGAGCTTGTCCAAAATGGCTTTCGCTTCACCACTGCAATGGATCTTTAGAGCTAAAAATAGAAAATACATGTACACGAAATATGCGATGTGCTTTATCATAACACACTGAATGCGTTTCGAATAGATGACAACCGCTGGAAAGACAATAAAGAAGGGCATCTCTCACATCGGTGTTACGGTGAATGGCCATAAATAAGAATGGAGATCCTTTAGCCCATTGGACGCGCGCCCAGGTGCCCACCTGCAGGGCACAAAGGATCCTAGTCAGCAAGTCACTTACCAAGTCCCGTCGATTCCATCCTTGATGCCGTATTCACCGTGTCCCCGAATAGGCAATATCGGGGCATCTTTAGACCTACTACGCCAGCTACGCACTTCCCTGAGTGAATGCCTATACGCAGCTGGATGGTCTCTTCAGGACGGTGTCGCGCCTGCAACGGAAATCCGGTGGTGTCTTACTTTGCTTATCCTCGACTCAAAGAATATCAGTTTCATCTTGATTCCCTTTAAAGTTTTTTACCCACTTTCACATACTTCAATTTGATCCCAGCCATGATGCTTGATCGCCGTCATTATTGAAATATACAATGCCGTCTAAGGTAGCTCGTTGTGGACGATTCTCCGCGGTGGCAGTATATAACTCCGGGATGTTTTATTACGGGTGAGCCGGTGCATCGTTATTTGTATGTGATAGCTGATGTATCGGCATTACTGTCGAACAGCGAGACAAGAAAGGGTAAACAATGACAAAAAGAACCGAATAAACATAAACAAAGTAACTTAGTAAACGCAAACTATAGACTATACGGAGTGTATCAATGAAAAACTTAATAGTTGCCGAGACTAAGCCTAAATTTTTTTGATACACTCTGTACTGTTACTACCAATTCTAATACTAATCCACTATCACCTCCAAGCTGAGGGAATCTACAAACTGTTGATGAATACTGTAAAAACATCTTACATTTACTTTCTCCAGGCGGCAGCCTACCTTGAACGACTTGATGGCCTTGAGCAGGTGTAATGACATGGATGCGACCTCCCCTGCATGGTTGTCTCCATTCCGAATGGGGAGGCCACTGACTACCATATATGCATCACCGATTGTCTCTACTTTGTACACGTCATAGTGACCAATGATGGAGTCGAAGAGAGTGTAGAGATCGTTCAAGAGATCAACCACCTAGAAAATGAATTCAGTAAATCATTCACTAAACAGATTTTCATCTTGACGATATCAGATTTGTCTGTTACAAGCGCACAAGAGTAAATCGGTTGTCCTACAGGACTGTCAAATTCTATCAGAAAAGAGAACATTCCAAAAAACCAAACGAACTGCATGTAATCGATGAAAATATTGCTCTGTAATGTCATAGCGTGAATTCTTGAGTGCTGCAACCTAGAAATGGACGAATAAACCATCACGACATTAAAGACAGGGATGTCACGATGTGCCTTTGGTACTTGGCTATGCAACCCCTGTGTGCTGCAGTCTGGCAACCAATTGACCAACTAACTAAGGCCGACGTGAATTACCAAACATTTCCGATTCTCATTGATGTAACGGTTAAGCCAGTTATCCATCAGTGAGAGCTAAACACAATTATATTGATGGGAATACAGAAAAGCTATACGGCATACACTAACCCATGACCAAACTGTCCGAGGATTAGCCAACTTCTGCAGAAGAACTGATTCAGCAAAAGTGCCCTTTTTAGGAATACTTACCTCCATTGGGGAACTTTTTGCAGATAAAGCAGTAAAACCAACGATATCACTGAAGTATATAGTAACACATTCATACTGTTCTGGAACCACCGGGCAATTCTTCTTCAATTGTTCAGCAACTGACCTGTAGAAAAATGCATGAGATCCATTAAACTAGCATTCCATTTAATTGCCCTTGCCAGTTTAGGCATGCCGACCACCCTGAACGCTGTTTCGTAAGGGTCGATATTATCAAGATTTGCCATGAAGATTCTTTGATGACATTGAAGAACAACGAGAATTCAGGCCTGGGTGCGACGGGGGTTTTGTTTTAAGACAACATACAGTGTATTTTGTTGGTAGATATTTATGCTGGCGAGTTATCATTGACGATTCGTGACAATTAGGTCTGGTGAAATAGGGTACGAAACAAAACTACAAAACTACGACGGATGCCACAACGTGGCACAGACTCACACTGAGGTAGCCTTTCCCACTAAACAAGCTAAAGACGTTCTCAATAGTGTCAGACACTCTGTAGTGATACCCACATTTTGATATTGATTTGATTTGCTCTCCTCGGGAGGGAAACGAAACGAAATGAACAGCACTGATACTCACTTTGGTAGAAGTTTGTGGAGAAGGGCCTCGGTCTTTTTCTTTTCCTCTGATAGCAGTTGCGTTTTCTCATCAACGAGTTCCTCAAGATTATGGGCATACTTTTCCATAAGGGAGACCATGTTATCAAATATATTCGACCGACTGAAAATTCAAATGAATCGTAATACACAATATATAGAGCTCAGCCTGAATTATAAATGTATGTAAGGGCTCTACAGTACGGTATATAATGTGATGAAATCAATTTGCCATGGTAACCACAAATATTCATTCGGCACAGGAAATAACATGAGAATCACTTACAGTCCCTGCTGCATTGGCTTCAGTTTGATGCGAATGTATTTGAAGTCTGGCCTGGAATCGGGGTCTTCACTCCAACAGTCCTCCATACACTTCAATATGAAGTCATGAGTTATAAGCTTGGCAGTGTTTGGACGGAAGTAGTTTTCTTCAGCCGGGTTTTTTACCCTTGAAATGATTTCTGAAAGGATTGACAGAACCAGTTACAGTCAGTATCCGAGATTTAATTTGACTTCACCTTTACAAAAATGACCTATAAATATGAGGTTTATACAGCATCGTAATAGACAACCCATGTGATGTTTCCCCAACATCGGAATCAAAAGAAGAGGTGTCCAAAATATTGACAAAATTCTCCCCAAAATCACCCGTTAAATTGAGTAAAACTATCTTCTGGCTAAACCTCTCTCCCTTTTCGGAATGAGTGCGGCGATTTAACCGGTGACAATGAGGCTAAAATGACGCCAACCTTTGGGTGAGAGTTCAGAGTAGCCCCAGGGGAAACCTTTCGTGACGAGCTCGTGGAGAATGATTGCAAACGAAAAGACATCCCCCTTTTGCGTCCCTCTCCAAAACAGCTTCGGCTGGTGTAATAATTCCGGGGCACGCCATAACTGTTCTGGAAAGAAGAAGCGAATGTGGTGTTTAAAGTATGTTTGCTTAGTCAAATAGACGTACAACGAAACATGTGATCTTCCACACAGTTTTCCTCTGCTGGTGCCTGTTCATGAATAGGCTCAAAGTCATTAACACAAACTCAATCCAACTCTGTAAAACAGAGGTAAAATGTCAAGAGCACATGCTATGTAAAGAGCAAAATTCTTCTCCTTTGAATTTCGACAATAGTCTGAAGTTTAAAGACTTCGTATTTGCGGAGGAGGCCATATCAAATAGGCCACTGAGAACCTTTGGTCAGCACCAGGATTGAAATAAAGATTACCGATTTCATATCAAGATGCATATGCGCAGGAATGATCACAGGAACAAAATTTGCGTTGTGCAGGCGTGACCGGATACAAAATCTGGAAATTTTGTTCAACTTCTGTCAACTGTGGCGCTGATTCAAAATCATCTAAGGAGTAGGGCCTAAATGGCATTTCGACCTGGTGAGGATACTGAGTAACAAGCTCAATATTGGCCTTGATGAGGAAAGGAAAACTTACTACTGTAGTATTCGTCCTCATTGAAACACTCGAAGGAATCCACCGACTTGAAATGATGAAGACCAAACCCTGAGATCTGTAGCACCCATCGACTGTCAACCAGACAGTTTGTCGACCGTAAGTTGCCATGTTCAACTATTTCACTTTCGTGGATGTATATCATGCCCTAGAATACAATAAAATCAATTTTCAGAGGTCAATCATCGATTTTATGACTTGCACGCATATCATAGGCCTGGTCACTGACCTCTCAGAAGGATTTTAAAGGACACTGTTTCGTGAATAGAGAACACGAATTTTATTGTAACGTTACTATACCGCTACGTAAGATATTTGGTCTAATAGATATGCGTTTTGGATGTTTTCAATGGGGGAAATCGGTCAGAAAATATAACGAATGCATATCGACCTACTATTCATATCAGTTCAGATGGAAGCCCCTGCGGAAAGAATGCTTGATTATATTTCAACCTAGTGTTATTTATGCCCAAGTCGAAATGAAGGAAGCCCCAAAGTGCCGAGTATCAAGAATCCATTGGTATCGGTTTCCATGGCGTAAGGTATAATTTAGTCACATTGACGTTTATCGGCCAACATGTTTCACAGTTATGGCTTATTTCTGGAATTTATCTGAAACCAAATATCTGAAGCCATGTCAACACAACTGATTTTTCATGGTCCATGTTTGGAAACTTGCCTTCTTACAGTTGCATCATGCATACAACTGTAACTTAAAACAGAAGTCCTCGAGATTACTTTCTCCGTATATGTAAAAGTTTAACAGTAATAACTTGGCCCACATTATATTTCTTTTACTATCCGTGTGGATATCTATGAAAGTGCTCTCCTGTGAACGAATTTATCTGAGTGTTAACATCGTCAATGTTGCCAGATATGCAAACGACGATCTCCGAAAGGAACCTTTATACAAGACGAAAATGCCTGAAGTGTCATTCTTTAACTTGTCAGCCGACAGAAGTGTTTAATTCAAAATGGCTTAATACGATTTTGGGGGAGGGAGAGTCGATGACCTTGGGTTTGTAATACTTGATGTTGAGAAGTCTGATTGAAGCCAAAACCTCTTGCAACAGATTATTTCAGACATGATAGGTGAACACGTGATTAGCGTTGGACCACTTAAGGATCTCAAAATATGGCAAAATATCTTTTGCATGCACATGCATCTAAGATGTCTAAAGCGTGTTGATGGAGATGGCTCTCTAAAACAACAGTGACAACAACAAATTTATAATACTGAATATAAATGATGCAGCTTTACCTTAATGAGATCAGCAACTAAGGACTTGATGAACATCTCATCGAGATCAATGTTGTTCTCATTGCGAAGAATATCCTGAAACAAATTGATAAGTCTTTCAGATTCGGGGCAAATGGCAAAATAACGAAGTGATCTAGATATTGATAATACTCATCGACAATGTGACAACATGTTTTGAGCAGCGATTGCACTAAAGCAAAGAAACATGACATACTTACATAAACACTCCCTCTTTGGCAATACACTGATATGATACAAATATTTCCAGGGTCTACACAAGCGCCAATGAACCGGTTTATATTATCATGATTGATTTTCAGCATGGACTGGAGTTCTTTTTTAATTGTTCTGTTCATTTCCACGTGCTTCTTCTTTAGATGTTTAATCGACACGATAATTCCCTTGTGTGAACCCATTTTAGTGTAAACATGTCTTGAGGGCTTGGCTTCTGATACCTCGCTTGGTCCCCACGAGAGAAAACTGTACTGATTGCAAACTTTATTCTGAAAGTAGAGAAAATGAAATGATGTTCAGAGCGTTGAACAGATGCATTGGATGTGTGAGTTCGCTTGCCCTGACATGTGAACCCTCCGCACACACAGTAGCATGGGTAGTCGCTTCTTAAAAATATCACATCATATAGGCCTTGATTTTTATTCTTTGAAGCCGGGAAGGCCCATTAAACGTTGACATTTTTTTTCTGAAGGAGGGTCTCCCACTCTACTGCTCAATGAGTTTATTTAGCGTTCAGCGTTCAGCCTTCTCAAAAATAATAATTATCATCAGTCCCTGCGAATAGATGCAAACGTATTATTAGAAATGAAATTAAAATCAACAATTATCCGATATACCTAATGTATAGGTTTACAATTTAGCTTTCGCAACCTCTATCTTTATTGAGAAACGTTGGTCTCACTCAAGGAACCTTTCTTATCTTACCTTTGCTTTGCTCTGTATGGTCTGTGGCTCATCGTTATAATCTGGTATCACAATCTCCTTGAAGTCAACTTTCCACGTCAGACTAGCCAGTTTCTGCTCATAAAGGTAGTGCCTGGAAATGGAAAAGCAGTTTACTTTAGGACCTCCCTGTCAAATCTGTGAAATACCCTGATTCAAGCACCTACCAATGTCTTGAATGACATTCTGCGTTAGTGACAACCTGTTGACAGGGTCTTCCGGATGTCAAATAATCATTTTTAAGAGAAAACGACAGCGTGAGTATAGGCTTACCTGCACGCAAACACGGTTGCTATCAGTATAACACACGCAGAGATGATGCATATCGTAGCCACTGTCCAATCTGAAAAGGACATATTTCAGGTTTATGAAAAAAAGGAAATTGTTACGAGGGACGGTTCTTCATGACGTTTTGGTGAGACGATCATAACCTCTTCGGTTCGTTTTTAAGAGATCAACAGCAGTTTCTGGGTGGCTTATGCCTAAAAGATATCAAGTTTGAGGTGTTTTACCATACAAATTGTTACCTCATTGTCGATATTGGTTCTCTCATCAATAAAAAGTTTTCACAAAACACCCGGAACGCCGATCACATTGTTCAAGACCGTTATCAGGAGATCGCACAATGGGATAGGCATTCACGTTGGCGTTTTGGGGGTTCTGCGAAAACTCCCTAATACTGAACCGCTGGACCAAACACCATTGCACTGTTGGGTGAGACATACGATACACCCAGTTCGGTATCAGTTCCTTAATTCAAAGTTTTCATGAATAAAACGATCACTTACTGAATTCCTTATCACATCCCTTGTTGTCGAAGCCGCATGGCGGCTCATCGGGCGGCACCGCTCCAGCTAGCCAAGTTATGGTATCGTTAAGCTTCAGTTCCTAAAAAGTGAAACCAGAGCACAGTGATGATAACCTTTAGCTAAATTCAGTAAAAAGCTAATGAAATAGGAACATCCATCTTTCGTTCGAAAGGGTTGCGAAACCTTCTTATTCACTTATTGAGAACATATTTTGGACTTACCAGCGAGTCTGCTGTTTCCGACGACTGCGATCTCCGATTTCTGAAGCTTCCAACCGGATTCAGCGCCAACGTACCGTTGGCGTCTTCCTTCATGGCAAGTAGAGTAAAGTTACCTTCGGCATCACCGTTCTGGTCTATGAACACACTGTGGCCTTTGATGCCTGTAAGCAAAAATGTCAAGTTGACGAGCTGCCTGTGAAATGGGCTTAACAAAATGGCCGAAAAGTATTGAACCAATGGGATAACTTACTTTCGAATGTTGTATTGAAAATTCGCTTGACTATCGCTCTTCCATCAGTGACCGATTCATTCTTGTTCCTGAGCACTGCATGTAAGGCACGGACGTAGATATATACGGCATCGTAAAGGGCTACTGCATAAGTCTTAAACAAATACGAGAATAATTTAAAATTGCAAAACCTATTTTGATAATTTATTTCAGGCAGGCAACGGCCCTTTTATTCTATGTGGTTATGATCTTTATGCAAAAAACCCATAAAACAACTGCTGTTTTGGGCTTTGATATACCAAGTCGGGTAATTTCATGTACCACTGAATTCTGAGACAAAAGTTTTACGTGTATCATGCTTCTCTTTGGAGAAAGAAAACGGTGACCGGTAGTGCGTTTTCTGATCTAAACACAAGATGATTTTAAAGAAGTTAAGTTTAACAGTTCTGAATTTTCTTTGGATGAGATGGAATTCGTGTGATTAGAAAGGCTGCCATCAGTTATTACTTCATTAATGCATGAAACATATATAGGAAGTTTTCGCAAAGCGCCCGGAACGTCAACGTGAACGGTTTCTCATTGTTCGAATTCGCAACCAGGAGTTCGAAAGAGATAGGCGTTCACGTTGACTTTTCGAGAGATTCGCGAAAAGTCTTTACTCAAGGGCAACTCGGACTAACCATTTGGGCTTACTTACTTCGTCAAAAGGCACACTAAGGCCGGGTATGACAGGCACACCGAACACACTCTTACTCCGATCCTTCGACCCAGTCATGAAGTGTGCATACCGTGTATTCGTTGTACCAGGATCTCGAGGGGATATCACCAAAGACATCCGGAATGCAATTTTTGTGGTTTTTGTAAGAATTTCGAAGTCTTTTCGTTTCTTCTCCTCTTCTTCAACGCCTTCGGAGGTCGTATTTTTCTCGGGAGAAAGTTTATTATCGAGACCTTCAACGCCGTCTGCAGTGGTAGGAATAGAGATAGATGGTCGTTACTTGCTAAGAAGATGTAGTCATAATGATATATAGTTAATCTGATCACGTCAAAGTTACGTCAACATTTGACCCGGCGGCATGATACATGTATGGCAACCGAAACAGTGCAGGTTTGAAGGAGCAAAACGGGGTGCTTTTCAACCATCTAACGAGCTCTGGGATCTAATTATGGGCATATTTCTGTGAATGTGAATTACTGTTCAATGTGACTGTGAACGAGCTTTAGCCCATTGATAAGGAGGACGAAGAAACGTATACTACAGTTAAGTGATCAACACTCTGCCACAATTTCTAATACTTGTTTTGAAATAACTGCTCTGCGCTGCCCAACTGTCACTTAATGCTGATCATTCGTGCCCTGTTGTAACCATTGCTTTGGACAATTGGGTCTACCCTCAGTGTCAAGTCATATGTTCGTTGTCCTGTTCTCGCGTTATGTTCTGGGTGATTAAGGGGCAATTTGATTAAACCAGTAAGTTTTTTTCCTAAGATAATTTTGCTTCCAAGTCTTCACAATCGTGATGTAGGTCCTAATGAGCTTACCCTTGTAGAAATGTCCTTTTCGGAGGCTGTCGCCCATATCAACAGTAATCACAACGTAGTCTTTTGGATCAACAATCTTACTCAGCATTCGCATGAAATCTAGCATTTCGTGCTTATCACCAAGGAAAACGTAGACTGAAATGATTGGAAATTTCGTCTGTTAACATGACCACATATAGAATCAAAACTCTGTGAAACGCCTTTCAACATAAACCATGGGTAGTAACACCAACCGCACCTTTCAGGCCGTACCATTATACATCACATGACCAGTATTTTGTTCTTTAAAGTAACGTTCTCTTAGGCCTACTTCAAAAACGAGTCTTGCGTTCAGACTCTTTGAAACTGTGTAAAATAAACCATAGCGTATTTGATAAAGTACATGACAATACTTACTTCGAGTTTCGTCCTTAGTTTTCATAATGATATCCCTTATCTCTTTCGAACTGGATTTAATATTTGGGTTATGTTTGTCATTAGGTTTCTTACGAGAATAAGTTGTGTTAAGTAAAACGAACTCCTTTGCAGAGTAATACATGTATGGCCTGGTGAATATCTCTAACGTGTTTGGTTCTAATTTCTCCTTCCTTGAAAGTTCTATGAGCTTATCTGCAGTCATTTTCCATTTTCTGTCATCATAACTGATTGGTGTGAACTTCTTCCATTTGAAGTATTTTATTGTGGCTATAATTGACTTCCAGACCTTGGATGTTGGCACCAATGTTCTGGCAAATGTTGGGAACAGTGTCTTATCCGATAGGCTGTGATCACTGCATTTCTGTAGAGAAAGAATGAATGATGTTATAATCATATATAATAGTTTTATTACTTTCCTCAGATGCCTTGGTCAAATCTAAGCGAGGACTCTTTGGTCAAATCTAAGCTAAGGCTTTTTGGTGAAATTTAAGCTAGAAATCTTTGCATCTTTGCTACAACATATAGGACGGGTCGAGACTAAAGACGACATTCAAAGGCCGGTGTGAAAGTAAATTCAGTCACGGTGTGACTTAGTCTTTCCCTATTGTTCACCGTTACTGGAGGCATTTATTAAAAGATGAACAGCCTTGTCACTAGCTTTTGATTGTACAATAGGATCGTTTTTTTGACAGTACTACAACAAGTTGGTCTGAGATCACAATCACACTGTCAGGCTGAACGCTTTGCCTGTGACCGAAACCAACTAGATTTGAGGCTCATGGTAATATAATTGACGTCGTCAACTCACACGCCAAAATTCCTTTGGGCAAGAAGTAAAAAAGAGTTCTTGTGCTGTGAACACTATAGATACGAAGATGACAAAGGCTGATCTCAGCGGCTAGCTCCAATTATATACCATGTCTCTTCCTAAGATAATAACTCCCCTACTGACTTTCGCACTTGTAAGATTATTATGACCAGATGAAGGAGGACTCCAAAGAAAACGTAAAAAGAGATTGACGCATGCAATATCAAATTGACTTGCTCCATGGTAATGTCCATGAGTTGAAGGGAGCAATTCAGTCCTATCAATTAGATTGCCAAGCATCACAAATGTTGATTTTGATCAATTCTGAACATAAGTATACCAAATAAAACCAGTTCTCAAGGACGAGTAAAAAACGAATACGTCCCTTCAAAAGAACTGTCACTTTCCCATCATTGTATGTTTTCAATGTATTTATGCAGGAACGTTTTGCAATGGTTCTATTGAACTGATTCATGAGAAATAAATATACCAATGGGACTGAATTTGCATCGATGGGGATTGTAGATGGCAATGGAACGGACAGCTATGACCTCATCCCCATCAACATCTTAGGTCTCCTGAAGTTTTCGTCCCACGATTGGACTGTGAAAGGGGTGTTTTGTTTCTTTGTTTTGAAAGAACATTACGAAATAGTATACATATAAACATTTGCCGAGGAGAAATACTTACGAATCCGACCATCGGTAGATTCAGTGCCCCAGCCAATTTCGCCTCATAGTTGCAAGTATCCTCCGGTCCAATGAATGCAATTGCCCCGTTCTTGTAATGATGCATGCACATGGCGTTCAAGGCGAGCATAGTGTTAACCTGAGTGTCGTTCCAAGCATACTGGAGCATGTAGTCCTCGCCTAGGCCCTTGAGGAGGGTTTCGCCCTCAGAGACCATCTGACCATTATTCGCCTGGTCGATGGCATAGTCAAAAGCACCAACGTACTTTTTCCCTGCTCCATTATACATGGCGGGAAGAAAGCTTATTGTGAAGTTCCTTGCGTTGAGGCACACCATATTCAGCTGTATAAGGATGAGGAAAAGCCAGAAACAGAGGAACGAGATACGCATTTGCGAATTCAACTCGCGCATTTTACGGGCAGAATACTCATGTCCCAGTCTGCCGTCCTTGCACAACCATGAATCCGTGATGGATGGATGGATGTTTTATCACGTATGTAGGTTCCCGATGAGAAAGTCACAAGATCAGCAGCTGATGATGTCTCTGCAAAATATAAAAAGGATGACTTTTGAGGTAGAAAAGCAATTCATGAATAGGGGTACATGAAACGTAATGCGGAAAGAGTACTTCACGTCCATAGCTAGAGTAGGTTTTCAGAGGCGAACCTGAAAGGAAGTTACATAATTCGGACAACAGAGATGACAAAGTCATGACGCAATTGAAACTGAAATGGTGAAATAGAAATCAGGAATGGGACGGGACGGTGGAATCAACACGGTGCCCAATAACCTGTAGCTGGTATACTTATTCTATCAATATCTTTTGGAAAAATGTCCTAGCCATTTTCAGGTGAGGAAAGATCACCCAGTATTTTAGTCTCGTAGTTCATACTGTACACTATGCACTAACTAAAATATTACATATTATTTTATACCAGTTGTCCATCTCACATTTTCAATCATTTGTACTGGGTTGTTGCAAACATCGTTGACCTAAATAGTTGTTTTTCTAGTGTTTCAAACAACCTAAATATATTACAAATGAAACACTTACCCACTGATGATATCATGTTCATGTTAGCTCATCCTCAAGTTTAAATTGAAAGTAGCGTAAATATCGTAAAGCACGCCTTTTATTTACATCCGAAGGTCGATTAAAAGAGAATGCAAATACAGACAACAGGTTTGCCCTATACAAATGCCACAACTGAACTGTCTTATTTATGTACACAGAAGCTCTCGGATAATGCAGTTCACAGACATTTATGAATACACATCGTAATCGATGAACGACATTGATGAGCGACAGATGGTGAAACTCGTATTCCAAACATAGCCACAGAAACAATAAATTATTCGCAATAAATCAATGTCTATTGCTTTGTCGATCATCTGTTCGGCCTGATGACAAGTTGGTTTTTGTGAAAGTGCTCAAACATGTAATGTAGGTTAGGGAGATAGGATGGTGAAACTGTCCAGTGAAAGCTACTTTCAAAGTAAGGTATATGCCCGGAAGATAGAATGGAAGACGCGAACCAACCAGCTAGGCCCGGGAGATGGGATGGAATACGTGAATGAACCAGGTAGGTCCGGGCAGTGGAAGGATATAACATGCAAATGAACATGGTAGGCCCGAGAGGTACATGGTCCAGGCGAACCAACGAGGTAGGCCCGGGAGATGCAAGAAGCAAATGAACTAGGTAGGCCCGACAGGTACATGCTACAGGCGAACCAACCAGGTAGACCAAGAAAGTAGGATGAAATACGCGAATGAACCAGGTTGGCCCGGATGGTACAATGAACCAGGTTGGCCTGGGAGGTATATGGTGCACGCGAATCAAACAGGTTGGCCCGGGATGCATGATGATACACAGGGAAATGAACATTCAATAATTCAGCTTAGCAATGTGGATGCCAAGCAGCTCGACTGAAATAGCGTTAGGACTCCAGGAACTACCGGTTCATCCCTATTGTGATAGTGCTGTAAACTATCCTGCCGGCGCGTGGAAAACACGAAACGTATCCTATCGAAACTGTATGAGGGTGAATATTCGTAGTGACGCGGAAGGGCAGGTATGGATCATCCAATTGTTTTTTGACACCGATTGATTTACTGATGTATGCCGGGTATTAAAGAGACCTTTGTTTAACTATCGCTTTCAGCTTTTCATTTGCCCAACCTGATATGCTTAAACTGTTCAGCATTCGACGACAGAAAGCATGATTCGCCGGACTAAGCAGTCCAACCCATTTCACTCTATTTTACCAGTTCCCCCTCTAAATGATTTTACTCATATGTTATGTCATTGCTCTGAGTATGCATGTAACTTATATATCTGAAATACCTCGATAACATTATACCAATTATTACCAACGGAAGCAGGAGGAAATAACATTATTTCCTCAGGCCATTACATTTTATCTGTACCACATAGTATATTCACTTCATACACGCCCTGAATTTAGGTAGCACATGTATAAACTACAGATATGTCCCTCGTTATTTTGAAGTTGCAAAGATTTAATTTGTTTGTGTTAAAATTAAAGTTTTTTTATACCATAAATTATTTCACTGCAGTTCTGACTGAAAGCACCGCAGTAGGTAATTTCGGAAAAAAAACCCGACGTAGTTTGAAACAGCACATTCTCCAAATATTTATTATACACAGCACAAGTCATGGGTTATAATATCAAGTAATGATAACTTAAACCCATAAAGTGTAGCCTAAATATAGAAACAAAGTTTTAATGTTGCCCATGATCTCGAGATGATCTAATTCTGTTAAAGTGCAGTCAATTATCGTTGTCAAAAATGATGGTTTGATATGCACGCTAAAACATCATTGGGCGTATAAAGTGGTTTCACTAATCAATTAGGGTAATAAATTTGAGTTAGGTAATTATGTTAAGATAAACTAAAGTGCATAACAATTTGCCTAAATGATAGTCAGAATGAGAAATATTAGACAAATCACACAGATCAAATGACATAAAATCAATATCTAGCTCTTGTTTTTAGGGCCCGACAAGTGAAGAAGTGAAGGCTACACTATACTGAACACTCTAGGCAATGTTTTCGCTGACCATTTTTAACCTCTTCAAAAGTTGACGATAGGATTCCAATCTTCGCTAACGAATAATGCAAAACGCTTCTCACAGGATGACAAGCCTTCAGCTAAAAAGTTTTCATCTCTTTAGTCGAAAGCAAAAATGATAAAGATTAGTCTTTATCACTTCTCGTCGATAGTAATGCAAACAGATATGGCGACAAATAGACAACAATGTTATCAACGGTGTTACGAAGCATCAAGGTTATTGGGCAAATAGAAAAAGTCAGAGTCAGAGTATGCATACCAGATACTGAAAACTCACAGTTTAGCGAAACAAACAAATCCTAAACCTACCTGTCCGATCAACAGAGCCAAAAACGTTGACAGATAGTCCACCGAAAGCTCCAATCAAGAATTGTCGACAAAGTGTTTGCCTCTCGCACCAGTTGCGGAAGCGACAGCTTCACATGCGTTCCGGGCAGTAATTCTGAATCATTTGTCTTAATACGGCACTTTTCTTGTTATTGAATACATTATGATAATATCTTAGCTAATACCTTCGTAAAGACTTGATATTTAATGACGAATTGTGTGGTGAGACTGTCTGTTTCGCACAGCGCGGGCATTTAAAGAGCGATACCATTTACAAGTTAGCCGTTTTTGGTGGGAGAGGATAATGACCCTTTTTGAAAAGTCACCAGCCATGTATGACAACAGGCTTCGAAGCTTATCAATTCATCGTTTTCCGAGACGAGCTTAGTTTGCTATAAATAACAGCAGATTGAAGGCAAAAACATCATGTTTACTATAGGTTTAGTAAAGCGATGGATTCTGAAGTATAGAAACACAAGCAGGCGTGTCTGGGCATTTCCATGGTGGTATACGCAAAGGGATGCAACATTCCTAAACCTCAGTGACTTGATGGGGGGGGGGGGGGCGCTAAAAAGGAGAGATGATGAAAGGTTACCAGTATGAGATAATTCAATATATATTATTCAATTATTATGAAGAAGC
Source organism: Lineus longissimus (assembly GCF_910592395.1). Lineage (NCBI taxonomy): Eukaryota > Metazoa > Nemertea > Pilidiophora > Heteronemertea > Lineidae > Lineus > Lineus longissimus. The sequence continues at coordinate 22,348,337 of NC_088308.1, read as the reverse complement.
GATGTTATATGATACTTAACGCCACTTGGGAATTCTCTGATTGTAATAGCAGCAGCGGGTATTACACAAGAACCATGGGTGCAATAGTTCACACTTTGAGTGTGTGCGAATGTTTTGTTAAGAGAAGCCCCGAAGAACACATCGTAAGAATTGACTTCAAATTATCGTAAACAAAAGTATTACGTAAATGTCAGCCGTAGCATGCAGTCTTCTAATCCTCCATCGGTTATTTAATGACGGCAGAGGGGGGTCAATGCGAGTTCAAGAATCAAGCAGAATCTTTTACTCAAGTAACACGAAACTAAAATGGCATGATTGGTGAGATCTTACTAAAACGAAGTGTTATCAGCGAAATAATTTGTGTAAGTGTATGTTTTCGGGGGTGGGTGGGGACACCCATCTCGCCAATCACCCGCCCATCGTATCATGTCTGATTTTATAGTATAGATAGTGCCACACGTATAAGTACATGAGCGTTGCGGATCCCATCGCTTATTTGACAAACAACGTCATGTGACCGGGCCATAAAAACAAATGTATTTTCGGAATTGGACATTTTCAAAATCATTAACAATATTCAACTTTTTAACGAACGGTCTTCAATTATTCTAAGGCTAAAACGCATTCGGCCGTCAAGTTTACTCTACATCTTGTTAGTTCTGACATGGCATTGTGAAGGCCATTTGCACATGGGAAATATATCAACAAAATACTAAGTAGATGATATTTGATCTTGATAAAGCAGATTCAATATCTTACAGCTCGTTTTCCGACAAGTACAACGCCATTAATGCGTCTAAAACGAGTCTTCGGTGGGTAGACGGGGTCATGTTGTTGCCATGTTTGGAGAAGCTGCGCAATGTTGTGGGGATTAGCGCCCGGCTATCTGGGACAGCGTCATTTAGAGACCTCAAGCTTCACTTGGGACAGGATATAGACTTTCAATCGCATTTGTCAATCAGGAGCTTGTGAGCTTCAAGACTGTACATGAAATTGTAATGGAATGCAATTTTAACTAGTAGGAAAAGTAACGAATTCTGTCAAGAAAAAAACAGTCGTCTTCCCATTCACCGACCGTCCCACTCGCAGGTCAACATTCTGCGCACTTACTCTACGCGGCTGATGCTTGAACTTATAATTTCCATCAGCTGCTATTCCTGGCCGTCCTGTATACCAAGCTCTCATCCATCCCTCTCACAGCTAATGGAATAAGACGCTGTAAGTCGCTACTCTATTAAGCTTTCACTAATACCTCCTCTGTGAAGAAAATCGCGAGTCGATCCTACTTGTATCAAGATATGTGTCAAATGATCGTAGTATGTCTCAGCCACCATTTTGAAGCTGTCGCCATTATCACGCAGTATTTCCTTTTTAGGCAAACAAGCTTGAGTCTGATGAGGCGGGTGTAAGGACATTATAAGCAGACGCCAGACGGCAAAATATGAATGTTAGTCTTGAGGGCTGTATATCCCACAGCTCGGACCTCGGAGTGGAGCTTGAATAATAATTGTACAGGCCACTTTATTGTTGTTGATGCGTTTTCATGTCATTGGTCGGATGACGATCAGTGAGATGACATGCTACCAATAGGACAGAAAAATGTAAATAGTGAAGAAACCGTAAGACACATCGTATATCATCACCAGTAGACCCTACCATAAAAAGCTGGTGGCAAACCGACCTTTATTTAGTAAGTGACCTGTGGCAACGTTCCCGTTTTTCACAAAACGCCCCCTGGTGGCTAAACGGTGAATCAGATCGAGTAGGATTTCAAAAGGAAATAGCATCTACTCAGTAAAAAAACACCCAGAGATATAAATAGAAAATAATTACATGTACTCGTTCTGTTTTGATCGCCTCGGCCGTCACGTAATGAGTGATAAAGTAATGTTCGAGTGTCGTGTAGCCCACTGGCTCTTCGTATGAAAAAATGTCAGGACAACCTATCCATTCATTTTGGTGAGAAAAAATGAAGACCGGAACCAAATACAGAGTATTGGTTATCAAATTCACCGATGATGAAAAGACCAGCCACAATTGGCTATAACGGCATAGATACCTAGTATTTGTTTCTTCCGGACACCATTCCCCTACCTAGAATTTCGAAGACCTGAAGCTATATAATCGAACCAACTTAGTCATAGGTGTTGCCAGGACATCCAGAGAGGGGATCGTTTTCCAGAAAATAAAGGCCGGACACCCCATGGTCATCTCTGAACGATGTTTTTCTGCTCGAGGCTTTTCCCCGATTGATTTAAGATTCTCCCAACAGGGCCTTTGCCATGCGCGCCACGATATCCCTCTGACTGCTGTACGCCCATGTTAGAAATGGAATCGACTTTTCAAGCTATTTCACTTCAAAAGTAAAGTTAAATTATACTTACCCAAAATACGAATTACGGTATGATGTTCAGCCCATCTTTGTTGTGTATCAGGCGCAAATAAGTTGAAGCTATCATTATGTTGCTCTCTCTGAAAGAAGAAGAGATGTAAAGAGAATTACCCAACAGCGTTTCTTCCAGTTGGTCCAATTAACGTGAGATGGCGATACAAAAGTATCTCTTTTTGAGAGAACAGAATATGGAAAGCATTCACCAATCCCAGTCAATTGATCATGAATGCTACCAAGTAAGGATAAATCAATATTTGATGACTCTCAAACACAACAATATTTTTGGTTAATTATCATTGACACAGATAAAAATGCAAGTAGATGTCCAGTGTATGCTCAGTTTTGTTTACACTCTACTAGATCCTCTGTATTGGAATGATTTACTGAAGAAAAAAATGTTAAGGTTTTTGTGATCACAGCATAAGGGGCTTCTGGCACCATTCGTTTGGTGGAGAGTCTTAAGTAAAATGTACTTTTGAATTTAAGTATTAAGCGCAATTCGACGTCATGTCTGTATAGTAGATACAAGGATTTTCTGGTTAAACGCCAATATATTTGGTTTGGGAACAATTATTTCGCGACAACCTTTATTTCATGAGGAGTAAGCACCTTACTTATCACAATATGGCATTTTTATTCTGCCACCTTATTCTTATTAGTGAGCAGGACACGGTAACATAGAGCTAAGAGGCAAGGTTCCTAATCAGACATGTCATAACTTTTTGTTAGGCAAAACATTTACATAAGAGCTGCATTACGAAGAAACCTGATACCAATATGACATTCAACCTACAAGGAAAGGTAATTGCTCTCGAACAAACAAATGAAAATCTCAGACACGGCCAATCTGGATCATGACAACACACATCCGTGTGACTTTAAAAGGATATTGATCATGTATTGGTTTGTGTGAATATGAATAATCGTCGCTAGAAGCCTTAAAGATAAGTCGCAATAATTTTAACTCCATGAGGCAACGCGACAGGTTAGGATATTGAACTTGGGGTTGCCAATTTCCTTTGCTTGCCATAAGCAGGCCATGATAAAAGTTTGAGGCGCTTGATCATGGGGTGTACTTAAAGTGAGAGTGATGCGAAATTGCATTGTAATCTTGACTAGGCTCCGGTTGCTCAATTGACCATGATTGATGTCTGTAAAGCTGGCGTTAAGTGATAACGCTTCGTTGCGCTAATGTTGGCGTTTGTCTCTAATATCGAGTGATCAACTGGGCGCTGGTGATCTGGGTTACCCAAAGTAAGAGAGAACTTACCAATGACTGATATGTACTTTACGCCATGACGCCGACGAGTGATGAAGGCACTTTTTTAAGCGGGAGAACTTAGTAGAAAATAAACCAATATTATATCATTCTTAGTTTGTTATAAAAGCCATTACATTCCACCCACACCGATATGATTTTTTAAGAGATAGAGAGCCTACCATGCATGCTGACTTTTTTATTTAATTTATAAATACTCTTCGCACTAATGGACTGTTCACTGCCTCAACAGGCACAGACAGCGACAGTTTAACCCAAGAAATTAATGGTCCATGCGAGATACGCATACCCATTGTGATTCACAAAATAAAATTAAAAACAATAAAAAACCCACTGATCTTTTTCATTTACACTAAAAATAACAGTGAAACGGATGTGCTAAGGCGACATCAACAAATTTAATATTCTAATCAAGCTCTCATCATTTAATCCTGATCTCACGCGACAAAACTATCATATTCTAATCAAAGCAAGTCAGACCTGTAGATCCTAATTCAATCATTCAGTAAAACGGGTCCGCGTGGAAAAGATCTTCCAAGAAAGCAATCTCCTGGAATTTCGAGAGTCTTAGCCCTGACCTCATCGGGCCAAGGCCAGCCTACATATATATACTGTAATTCTCCCTTCACTACGAAGCCCCGCACCTCCGCATTGTCCCCAGGGAACCTGTACTTTTCTAGCGGAGCGAAGACAGAGGGAACACTGAAACACCGTTCATACATCCCGGTATCGGTTATATATGAAATACAGAGACTAGAAATATCATCCCCCAAACCAAGGAATATACAGGCTGATATTCAAGATGGCTCTGTTCTTTTTTACCTTGCATGACGATCTTGCTAAACGCTGCCGCAACGATTAGGGAATGTTTACTCTGACCTGGCGAGGTTTTATGAGCAGCTGTAACGGACGTTTTTTAAAAGGTGCCTTAGTTTAGCTGCCTGGTGTCATAATAGGCATTCATTGCTCAGCCGTTATAACAACCGACAATGAATGCCCTATACTATCAGCACGTTATTATGAAGAAAGAGTTTGAACATTGTGCTAGTCATAACGTTGGTTGATACTAGACTCCAGACTATCAACTCTTATGATAACGCCAAAAAATACCACATTCGAAAACGAACTCCTCTGACAGACTAAGTGTCGGACATTGGCCGCCTTCATTTTCTGTCATTCGGGTGACCTTTCCAGCAATCAAAATATCTCCGCAGAGGAGATATCACGCGAAGATAAAGAGGTGTTATAATGATGGTCCGGCCATTTCCGTGGCAGTGGACTACTCGTGGAACTGACCAGCTGGCGGGTATCTCGATGAAGTGCTCGTATGATTGCAATAACCACGATAACGTTACTTCAACTGCAATTTTTCTTCTACCTCCGTGGTTTACGACCGCAATTCGACAGATTGCTATCGGGCTTCTCATCGTGAATGTTATGGTTTGTAGCTAATACATCAACTCGGTGAATAACTAACCACACATGTAGTTTTTGTCAATGTTTCAAACCTCTCATTCAGTAAATTGAGAATTGTATCAGTATTCGGAGCTGATAATACCGGCAGAAGTAAACGGACTAAGGATGGGGACTTTTATCGGAGATCAACAGCTCTATCGATAGAATACTCTTCAATAGTTTTTGCCTATTCTACGTTGATGGATATGCACTTTACTGAGAGCACATTACCGGCCACGTCTTGTCCGTCTGACGTACTAAGAAGAGAGAATGCTAAGCCACCCGCCATGGTACTCAGCATTTCGAGAATAAATTCCCTTTCTTTTGTGGAACTCACCAATAAAAACAGTAAGCCTCCTGGGCTGACAGAAAATTGTTCCATTGGATACCATCATCATGCTACTTTTAAAGCCTCGCTTCAAATCCCCACCAGCTAAGAATAATACATTTGACGAGGGGTATTCGAAAACCCTGGATCAACAAACACTGGACTGGACTGGCCTGGACTGGACTATGACTCAGCGCCCTCCACCACCTGGATTTTTCTAAAAAAGTTATACAATTCCCACAACCCTGCCGAATCTCTTCCCGCCTAATTCCATCATTAACATCATGAACATGGCGTCACCCGAAAAGTCGCCCGGGTTTTATCGTAGATTTTACGATAATTGGCGACGACAGAATAGGTATGGTTATGTATTATGTAAACAGAAATATGTACAAGTGCCTGCTCTAGACATCTGAGTGATTTGTGGGTCTTGACACGCCATTAACATGATGAAATTGGCAGATGTGTGCCACCGGACCGGCCTGATAATATCGATAATTCATCGTAGTGTATCGCCTACACTCATGTACATAGCATGCACATATCATGCACAGTGTAGCATAGACGGATCGCACATGGGGTAGCCACGGCGAAGATGGAATTGGCCACTATAAGTTTATCAGACTGATACCATGTCCCATTTCCCCGTCGTTTCTCAATACATTGTTGTCGCCATGTTGATGCAGGCGATGGTGAGCAGTGACGTTGAATCCAGTCCAGTCCAGTCCAGTCCAGTGTTTGTTGATCCAGGGTTTTCGAATACCCTTTGACTCGAGCTTAGAATGTGAATGACCAAGTTCCATGCAGTAGTGCCTATACTGCATTTTTGCATAACAGACCTCCTGGGCGGCTGACCTACAATTCAATATACTGTTACCGGTTGCATTCACCTTCCAATGAATTCAAGCTATATGTATCAACATTGTATATTAAATAGTTATCACTAATAAACGGCTTGCTTGATACTTCGGCGCATTTATTCACATAGAGAAACTATTTCAAAACAGGTCATTTGCTGGATGGCCCAAAGCATCCACCTTTCACCAAAACATGTTAAGGATGTCTAGAGCTATTCCTCAGGAATTCAAAGGATGTCTACGGAGAAAGCTGGTCTATTACATCTCATAGAAAGAAAAATGTTCATCTATCTACCAATTCATCAATGGAGGAAAACGAATCTACTTGCAAATACCAAAGATACGGAGATATAGGCCTATCTTCTCATCCATTCATTCATAAAAACGACTTTGTCCTTAGATACCTTATTTATTCAGTCATTAACAGACGGAATCAAAAACAGGAGATGCCCATTAATAAATATACATTTGCCTCAGCTAACCTCCAGCTGTGAACGTGGCTGACGAATCGTCCCACCAACTGATTGCACAACATGCCAATTCAGAATGGACCAGGAAGCCAAGGTCAATGTCCGGTTGTTGTTCGTACCGTTTCTTAGAAAAACATTCCAAATCAATATTGGACAACATTCTAGGACGATCAACTCCAACGATAGCAAATATTTAAATTAATTAGGCCTACTACTTGTTTTTATCAAACATTCTGCATGTACAACATGGCGTATAGATTCTAAGTAGGCCAATTACATCACCCTTTGGACATTATATACTTTCCGACACAGCCGGAATGTTAGAAATGCATTGGCACACCCCCACGTTATTCATTTAGTTACGAATATGGATGTGATAAAAAATCTTTTTTTTCAATGTCAGAAAAAAACGTTGGTTCCAGTAATCGCACAGGCCCTCCTCAACTTAAGTACCATTTTCCTTCAATGAAACCATGCAACTAACAAGCCTACGAGGAAAGACAGGTTTAATAGAAGGTAATAAATCCAGTCTGAAGATCTTTAAAGCCTTGACGTCCATATTTGTAGCAGGAAAACAACAATTTTGCGAAACAAATGCCAGCCATCACCGGTCATGTTCGATATCATTATTGAGGCCAACCCAGAAATCGGAAGTGCACTGATCTTGTAGCCACTCCAGACAATCGTACCTTGTTTTCTTGCTTCGTAATGACTCTCCTCCTAAGTGGTTCTATCCCCGGGGGCAGGGGACAATGCAATTAACCACCACTCCTTAATCAAGAGCGATCCTCGGGGAAATGTATACGCATCGGATATATCCTTTACTGAAATATCACGCCTGTTCCGATGATGTTATTATGACTACAACAAAGGAGTATTATCTTATGATCATATTTATGTCATTCTGTTGAGATAACCCAGCCGTGACCAGGTCAGAATGTCACACCGGGAATCATACTTGGTACGTTATTATTATTCTCTGTGGGAAGGCATTACAGAACTGCGAATTTCGGTTACATAATACAAACTATGTTATTAGATGAGTATAACAATTGATTTTACCTCGGAACTTGATAACACTGCACAAGATGAAAAGTCAAAAATGCAACTAGATTCAGTGGGGATTCCAACCTTACAAAACCTGATCAACAAAACAAAATCCAGTTATAAAGAACTTTTGTTTCACCTAAAACTGGGACATTACAGAGGAATGTCCTCGTATCGATGCTATTAAAAAAAGTTAGAACCTCTTATCACATAAATTGTTGGTAAGTTGGATAGCAAACGAGAGGCCAAACTGTGGATGAAACGAATCCATTTTAGTAGTAGCGTACACGTGTAAAACATTTGTTTGTAACGTTGTTCACGTTTTCTACCATCAAACAAGAAACAGTATCAAACATGTCAAATCGACCAATATTTCTTTTCCAATGAAAGCTAACAAATCCTTAACCGGAATAGCCAAATCGCCTGTTGCTTCGATCATTATCTCCGCTCGGATCCAAGACTAACAGGATATCTAACTAATAGTGACATATATTACAAACAGTTGCATATCTATATCCTAGCCGAGACTGATATATTCGCTGATCAGTCATATTTGCGGTAAACAAACGAGAATTATGAAGAGAAGGTCACAAGAGGGTCAGAAGGAACAGCAGCTATCTTCTGCGTAAACGGTGGTTGCTATTGATAAACATAGGTGGTGTAAACAAATAGAGCATTAGATAGTTCATTTCAAGTGCATATATACCAGATGAACCATCTAGGTAAAATAAGTCACGGTATTACGCATTTGATCAGTTCTCCTATCGGACTGCTTTGATAAATTTTGCAAATTAAGGCGATCTTATTCCATCTTACAGCATCGTCCACAGATAAAATTATTAGCGGCGTAAGATGGGTGCCATTAGCCCAGAGTGGGGTGAGATTGTCCCATACATTTTCCACCCCACAGCTTGAACCATACATAATTGTACATGGTACATGTAGATCTTCTATCTCAACAGAATCACTGTACAACAAGATATTGAAAGATAACTCGATGGGCTGCACTTATATCATACTTCAACCTTAATACGATTTTGGGAGCTAAAGGCAACTCCCCCTTTACCATGTTTGCGGGTATGATGTCCTGACCCACCATTGGCAGAATAGGATATGTACGGTAACTGGGCGGCTGGAATTTTTAGGCTGGTAAAGACGTGAAAATGTCAAAAAACACGCTTGCAGAATTTGGTAGCTTTTGAATATAGACGGGTTTAGGTAAGTACTCGGTGTGTAGAATATTAAGGGATTATGTTGGTCGTCAGTGTCCAAAGATATTTATGATAACACTCCATGTACGGTTTGGCTAAGAGCCTGATCAAGTTCGCCAATGGAGGCCAATACTGATTTCCGATATGAGCCTATTGATCGAGTTTGGTAAGTAAACTGATCATTGGAAGAATAGAATAGACGAAGGAAATTGACCCAGTGCTGCCCTTTACTTTGAGTGAGGTAATAATAAAAAGGAGGTTGACAGCAGCTATGCCTGCCAAATGTAAACATGACTAAGCTGCATGTACGCGAAAACTCATAAAGTCATCTCTTTCAGGCACTTGATGCCAGCCACTCCATAAGTCGGAACCACACTCCATATATAATCTAGCGTGAACCTCTGAAGAGATAATCGATCTGTCGGAACGTCACTCCGGAAGGAAACCAATTTTTCTCAGCACTGACTGACTTTTAAGTCTTCTCAGTTGAGTTGACAACGTCCGGTTTGGGCGGCTTCGCACATTGGAAAATCAGTAGCCATCGTCGGCAACGAGAAAAACGAATGTTTTCTTTAAGACATGTTAAAGAAGATAGAAAAGTCGCATGCATGTGCACATGCAGTCGTTAGAACTTGCATAACTGAATGATAAAAGTTCCTCTGAAAACTGGAATCCAAGCGAGGGTTTAATTAATCTTTTATTCGCATCCGCTCAGTCAATAACAATGTTGACAACTTGTTTGTTACATAGTTGTCGTCATTGAACTCTGCTTACTTGTCTCGTGTAACGCTGATGCGTAGGGTAATCATTTGACGTGTGTTACGCTGATGCACTGGGCGAGCGCTTGTCTAGTGTAACGCTGATGCGCAGGGTAACCATTTGACGTGTGTTACGCTGATGCACTGGGTGACCACTTGTCTCGTGTAACGCTGATGCACAGGGTAACCATTTGACGTGTGTTGTATACGCTGATGCACTGGGTGACCACTTGTCTCGTGTAACGCTGATGCACAGGATGATCTCATTGTTCGACCTCATGATAACGATGTCGAAGAATGGGATAGGCGTTCACGTTGACGTATCGGGGGCTTTGCGAAAACTCCCAAATAGACAATGACATCCAACCGGTGTTGTATGATGAATCCCTTGCATGTTACAATCCTCCAAGCACGTTCCCTCTCACTAAAATAGCGAGCAACAAATGTTCAAGTTAACACAGCTCATGTTGCTTGACCTTTTTTTCTTGATGGTCATTGTTGTACCAACCGGCTGAGTCTCAGCACGCAATCCAGTGCAGTATAGTCGTTCAGTGCTTTATGAGCTAGTTAAACGTCAAGAAAGATTTTACTTCGTGTTACAAATGCAGAGTAAATTATTGAACGTTGCCTACTATGCACTCAGCGTGATTGCTCCGAGTACCATAAAATATGCTGTAACTCAACTCGTCTAGTACTGATGTGGACCTAAAAAATATTTTCGCTTATAAATGTTGCGATGATTCGTGAAAACTTCTAACGTCAGTTTTTTCGGGTTTCTCAATTTAAAAATAATTTTCGCGAGTCGATGTTTATTCGCAAAGTCCGCGAAAATAACACCCTTGCAAAAAATTGGTGGTTGGCAGTTGTCTTCTTACATAGTCGTTCGGAGCAACTCATTTTCAAGGGAATAATTTGACGGAGTAGTAAATAAATTACCAGGGCCAGAATGCTTTTCGCCTGAACATGCCCGGCTTTTGGACCCATTTTGAATGCTTGCAGTGTCGTTTCATTGCCGTCAGTTTACATGTGAAGCATTCAAATAGCAGGAGATGAGACGTACTTTCGGCGGATAGTCTCCTCAATATGTCTTCATTGAGACCATTAAAGTCACATCTAGTATTTTAATCTAGAAGGCCAATAAATTCAGCGCTTCTCAACATCTCAACATACAGTGTGAAATTACCAGTAGGATACAGTGACTTGGCTTGGTATTGGAGTGGACCCGTGTAGGCTTACTGGATGAAAATTGCCATGGCTACGCGAGGATTTGCAGAGTGGAGTAAAATAACCCGTTTGGCAAAAACTTATGACACCTCTGCAACTGACTGAAGAAAATCTGATAAAGGTATCAGTCAGTGGATTAATAAAACCTAGCTTGATCGAAGTTAATCTCTATGTTGTACTGCATGTCAGATAACCATATATTAAACCGATCTAGAGTTCATGAATGTTTCTTGGCAAAATATCAAAGATGTTGTATACATGTAATTACAAACTTTCAAATATTTAACGAACGGCGTCCCAGTAGGTCTTGAAGGAATGGAACCAGGATATCTAATCCTCGTTATCCTTTTTAGATTTTAACTAATGCATCTTTCCGTTGAGCCAAGTAGAGTGAGGAAACGATATACGTCCACCAACATGCCTTACAGATAGAATTATTTATGTTATCGTCTCCACTGACTCAGTAAATATTGACTTGACTGATAGAGCACCAGCTACACTTCCAACGAACACCACGACTCGTCTTGTAGGTTGCTATATTTAGAGTAATAATCGGATGAGTAAAGCTTGCAATTAAAGTGATTCAATTAAATTTGTTTGTCACCCAACGACCCGAACATTCCATGACGTGTACATTAACACAACAGGATTGCCGATAACAGATACGTTCGGCATAAGCGACGAGTAGTAAACGGTCCATTGCAGAGGAAAATCTTCACCAAAATCAAAGCACCGAAGAATTCGGCAAATGAAGAGCAAGCTATTATATTTGCAGGAAGTGGCAAATGCACCACGCTTTAGGCCAGCAATGGTGGTGTGCGTTGCTGCCACAGGAAGTAGCCTGAAATAGTCACCAGCAGTGACTGACGGTGGCTCTTCGTCTGAATTATATTTTGTCACAGCAGGATGATAAAACAAATCTGATTAAACAGGTGGTTCAGACGCTTAGTCTATTTATTAAACAGGTCCATAAATATGCTCTGGGTAAAAAAGACTGACGGCCAGACGGATGAAGAAAGCGATTTATCTTGTACAAATGGCAAACAAAATGTCAGACCACGGATTCTCTTGCCTTTGGCACGGCTTTCATCATGCATATTTCATACCAAGTGGTAGATTTCACTGTTTGGGTGGGGTGGGTATCGGTGGGGGGGGGGGGGGGGAGGAAGGATGTATGGCACAGAGATGGGATCATCGAAACCATGCCACTTCGTGCCGTTTGCTGGACTGCATGACAGATACGTTCGAATGACTTAAAAAGATGTACTCCGGTACCGCAACACTTGTTTTGTACTTTTCGTTAGCGAAAAAGTGTGAATATGAGTTTCACTTCGGCAATCATTTCTGAAACGGAGAGTAACGACTACATCAAGCCTGTAACGAGTGGAAGGCCAGGGGACCATCCATCACACTGCGGTGATGGACTTCACGCCAAGAGAAAGATTGCGAATATCTATTGAATCACTACCGCCAGCCGTTAGTGAATATCATGAAAAATGCTATGCATCATACCATCGCAGATTATAAATCGGGGTAGTTTGTGCATGCCCAACAAAGGCGGATCAATTTGGATGTTGCAGTTGGAGCATGGGACCCATGACATGTTGCAGATCTTAGGTTACGTATTTGAGCGCTGTGCTCATAATCTTGGGTTTGTTGGTTCAAATCACGATCAAGAAGAAGTAACATTGATTTTAAGGACGAAAGTCAACAGGGCCTCTTGTATCGAGGTTTTTCGGTAAGCGGTAAAAATCCTAACGGTAAAAATCCTAACGGTAAAATCCAAACCGTAAAAATCCCCAATTTCAGCGTTTTTTACCAATTTAAAAAAAAATTGGAACAAAAAATTGTTTCTTAAAAAATAATTTAACAAAACTTAGGATTTTTACAGTTAGGATTTTTACAGTTAAGATTTCTACAGTTAGGATTTTTACCTACATTCAGGGTTTTCCGTCCTCAAACAATGTCAACGGATAAGCAATCTTCAAAGCAATTTACACTGAATAATTTAGCCGCGATGCACTCCAAATCTATCTCTATATCTTTCGTAAGCCGCAAGAAATACACCTGGAAATGAAAAAAATTACGTGCTTATTATCCTTTACCTCTTAGGAACGGCATTTCTAAATAAAGCTATAATCTTTCTCCATTTGACATTAAAGTCCTCCTACATTTTAGATACTATAAAATTTCCAGCAGCACAATGGATATCTGAATGACCTATTTGAAATGCCATACTTTGCTTTCAAGAATTCTGTTGTTATATAGAATTGCTCGATTGTCATCTTAAAACTGAAAGCCTTCACTTTCTGATCCGCACTTAATAACTGAATAGAATGTCTCATAATGACTTGAGATTAGAAATATCATCTGAGGAGCAAAGAACATATCGACGACAAGAGCATCCGAATGAAGTGCGCAGCGTTTAGCAATACAAGGAACTTTTCTTGAGATTTAGAGATACGTTGAGACTCAGATTGAAAAAATAGACCAACGTGAATCCCTTGACAGACCATAAACAAAATAGTACGCCTAAAAAAAGATATTTGCCTTTCCCCCGAATTAATACCTCAAGGATATTTGCCTTTCCCTGAATTTCTTCCCTGGGTTAGTGTAAATGACATTCTGTCTTGAAACTTAGAAATGAAAAAATAGACCATGAATTCATGACAAATATTTTGGGCTATGTCCTATGTCATGTCTTTTGCAATGGCTACATGAATTTTTGAAAACAACGATATTCCCTAATTCCCTAATATGAATTTATGGAGCTGTAGTTCATGTGTCTACCCAACGACAGTATTGACATATTTGAAATATTGAATATTGAAATATTTCGTTGCCGCGAAAATTTGTTTAAAAATATTTTTTTCTTCTGGCGGGCCTATAATTTGTGCAGGCACCGAGGAGCCATGGAACTACGCGAACTCGACGTGAATATAATTGAAAGTGGCAAAATGTCAAGTGACGGGCTTTAATTTCATATCCAGTAGAAATCAATCTCCGAAAATGATATTAATTTTTCGATAATTTCCTTTCATCTGACAAAACTATGGTTAAAAGTTACAGCTTTCTAAAGGATGATTGTGCACGACGGTAACGTGCAATCTTGACATTTTTTACTGTTCACAAAAAGGGCACCAGACTCTTCATGTATGTCCCTTCATGTATGTATCGTCATGGTGGAACTCTCTAGGACAGCCGACTTCGTTGGCGAAAACGGACTAACTGTCTGACGTGGATATGAAAAGAATTCCGAAGAAGAAGAATATGCACCCTCAACTCATGAGTGAATTTAATCTGGGGAACCGTACCTGGCGGATCCAAGAATCGATGAAAGCGTATTGAAATCTGTGTGTTTCTATTATGACATCCCTGCCGCGAGATGACTCCTTGGCATCGTTACTGTCAAATCAAATCATGAAATCATATCATTCTGCATCATGAAGAGCAATAAAGACGTTAAAAATGCGCTCTAGGAAGGTCATCATCTACTCTATCAACTGTCTCAGCTATAAAATTTATTAGACATGTTGTGTTAGAATAAATCGATTACAATAGTGTGTTACAATAGTGTGTTATTTGAAAACTTACATGTACTTCATGTTTAACAATAGCATTACGTTATTTCCCCCTACCTCACAGTTAAAGGAGTTCAGGTCAAGCCCAATACATGGTCTATTGTCTTTAAACAAAGCCCGCCCGCACCTCGGCCTAAATTCCCATTGCTATACTATCATATCCAAGCGTTTAGGGCCAATCATGAGAACATCGACCCCGCGAAACAGCTATCATGGGGACCGATAGGCCGAATCTGGCAAGAGCAAATAATCGCAATGAAATCAGCAAAAACAAACAACACATGGCTGTGTATAATGTCATATGCTATCAATATGTTACAACCAGACTCAGAAGACAAATGTCAACCACATGTATTAATCCGACTCATTGTGATGACACTGTGAGTTTTACCACAGACTCCGGAAGGAAGAAAGAGCGAAGAATACATGAATGAGGTATACTCCCACGTTCCTCAGCTGAATATAAGGAAGACTGTAAAGAGATACCAGGTTTGAGACATCAAAGTTGACTATCATATTCGCCTTTAACAATAACATCAAAAGCTATTAGATTCACCCCCAACGATATGTACAGGCATGAACGGTTCCACGTCAAATTTTGAATTAGTGGTTCAAAAATAGAACTCATAAATTTAAATCGAAGTGTTCAATTATTGTTACCTCCGGGGTGAAATAATGGCGATGGAAGGTATAGAGTGTAGGTTCATACAGGATGTCTTAGAATAAACGCGTCTTTAAATTGTGAATGTACCCGCCTATGCAGTCAGGAACCGACGACAATATACGGCTTCGTGCGAAATTGCAAATACATCAGAATACAATATACCGGTAATTCCAATATACCAGATGCGAGAAAGTCGATAGATGCCATCAATCAAGTGTATTACTCTTAATCAAACCCATTAGGGCTTGTACCCCTTGATGAGCATGATGGATATGGACGAGTGGATGTCCGATTCTGCCATACCAGAACAACGTTACCTCACCAGATAAGTATATGGATTGTTATGAAAGATAGTGACTGCATTCCTTCTGGAGCGCCAGGCCCATATATCATTCCAATAGCATTCCGCGAAGATGACGTCACTGCAGCTGCTGCCCTCTATTTCCCCATCGCTGAATTACAGGCAATGTCGGACAAAATGCGGTTTCGTAATGGATTCAGGCTTTCTAACTTGGGCAGTTAGATTCAATCTGGCACATGTCCGAGTGTTGGAAATACTACATAATTGTTCTGAATATTTCTCTCTCTGACTCTATGGTATCATTCATGCTAAAAACAATGCAGGGTCAAAGATAATTTACTTTGGAATAAGCTCAAATGCGTAGAAATAAGTGTCGATGTCCGCCTGTCACGTGACTAAAACGTCATCAATATCTTATGCAAATGATCTTGTGAGCTATAAATAGTAACTTCGCGGCATGCTATTATGATGAACTTCGAGATACCAGTTGCTGCAGCATGTCAATGTTAAGTGTGCTAATACAGAGTACAATAGTTGTACATGCACAAGGAGATGCGTTACGTTTCGATCAAAAATAAGTTGAAAGACATTATCAAAAAATACCATTATCTTCAATCAAGCACTAGAATCGGTCGGTACGCATATCTCAGTATAGTAGCTGCCATCTACTAGATCTGACTACTAGCTCTATAAAAAAGGCTACTTTATCTTATCACGGCAATTATAACGAGAAATCAGTTAATAGCTGGCCGAGATTAGCCTTCGATACATTCTTAACCGCCAACAGATTTATTGCTGATAAACCCGCGACCGTTTCTATGCAAAGGTACCAAACAGATCAGGCTGTCTCGAGACTTTTCCTTGGTGTAAGATGCAATAATAAGGGAAATTGCAGTGGTGGCCATCAACTTCAACAGCACAGAAATCATGTTAAGTCTGCTTGTCAAATGACTTGTAATATGCGAAATTCATCAATTTGGCGACTCATAGCGTGAAAAATGACATCGAGTATCAAAGAAGAGCAATCAAGGATGAAATTGAGGTTTTTTCCGCGAATACTCATCCAAGACAAGTGCGGACAATTCAAGAAAAGTGTTCCCAGTGAAAAAAGGTTATGTGGAACGCTTGTCTATCCTGGGACTATAGATCACCACAAAATTGTTAGAAAGTGCAATATATCACAAAAGTGGTCGTTTAATATGCTGGTTTATGTCACACCCCAAGTTTCCAGGCTTTTGCAAGTTTACCAGCGGCTGCTAGCAGTTTGTTTGCGTTCGATAAAAAGTCATGGATACCTAAGTTCTTGCACATTTATATACAGTCATTGACATATGGCTTGCTTGCTTTAAGTGATTTGATTGCGGAATCCCCCATGGGAACGGGACTTTCTCTCAAGAAGAATACCTTAGGACTCATCGAAGAAAGTCATGAGCACTTGCCCCCAAAACTATGTGGAGAGATGCGCCTATTGGCAATCCCTAACCAACTCAAAATCTATTTTGTGGCTCCAGACAAAGCCATCTCCAAGTACTTTGCTAAGGACCTCTTAGTTATGTGGTACAAAATATACATTCTCAGAACATGCACTAAGATAACTGTCTGCTATTCTCTCACATGTTTGAAGCCTTGACAAAGCAGTTAAAGTACGTTAACACAGGAGATGAAGCAGGTGCATTTTGTTCACTGATTGCGTTATTGTTTTTTGCCTACCTTATCAGTGTAACATCTTGGATGCTGGCGGGCCCACACATTGCTCTGGGAGAAGAACGCAACAAAGAGTACTTAATGTATGTATAGCAAGTGCTTCGAAGTGTTTTTAATATGTAGAATAGAGAGGAGGTGGTATTTATACCTACAGAATCCACGGAGCAATGGACAGATAAGAAATACGCTGCATTGGTGCATGAAATTTGACATATCTTTAATGTGAGCGGCTTCGCCGTCATTTCTATTAAAACGTACATGTACTACAAAAGCCACATTAACGCATATCTTTTTTCTCGTCTTCACAGAAAGACGAGAAGCAAATAAAAGCCGGGTGATTTACACTTCTTTGGGCAAGAAACGCTGGACAAAACATCCTCTCTAATGACCTTACGCTGTGTAAGAATGCCCCGACGACGGATTTTCCCGTTGATGTTATTTTCTGATTCGTTTCGTCTGGCACATCAGCCGCATTAGGCAACGTCAGATGGCAACGACAGTATTTATTGGCTCAAATCAATAATTAGGTACACATCAAAACAAGCTTTCTCTAGATGGGGCCAAATATACAGTTAAGAAACGAGTGTTGGATATTTGTAGATCCGTGTGCTTACAGAAGCTGGTGATGCTTTAGAGAATAATATCATCAGAGTAGTCTCGCGGGCTCCGGCGATAAACCAGAGAAGGAGCTAGGCGATATACTGGAGTCTATAACGCCAACAAGAACAAGGCGATTCAGACATTAGTGTGATAGGATTCGTGTATGTGATATTGTTTATGGTTTACTTGACCAATTGGGAAATAAACTTAGATAAGTAACTATCATTTTCTCGGACAATCCGCAATAGTGTCTACTGGACTGTTAAATATGTGGAGATAAATCGAGGAGAGTGCTGGCGATTAATTAATACCCTTTAATGTGGGGAGGCAATAAACCCTAAATTGCTCTAGAGTGCCTGGAATGCCATTATTCGTGTATCATCCCAGGGTTTCATTGACCAAAGTCGTTGGTTTCGGCCGGGGCCCTAATGGTTGATGCTTTATGTTATAGCTTACGCATTGAACACTTTTCGTCATAACTTGCCCATCGTCAAAATAATTCAAAATGTAATCACTCTTGAGATACACGTAGGCCATTTCAAAAATATCGATTGTCAAAGAGTAAATCCACCATTAAAGAAAATCAATTGCTGGATGTACTTACAGCTTGATGGCTACAGAGGATATGAAACCTTTACCATAATGGCTTATCTAAAGTCTGATGTGACTAAAATATATATTTGCTAAAGTATAGTGCATCAAGTAGAACGGGCTTTTATAAACTTCTTGAGAGGCAGGCAATTTAATAGCAAAATAATTTGAGCAGAAAAATCAAAATCAGCTGTAAATATCGACTCATATTTAATAGTTGAGTGCGTACATGTACTTGTACCTTTATGTACATCACGATCGATTCTAAACCGATACACTCAATTCTATTTGGCAATCGGCTTGCAATAACTGATATTCTGACACCTGTCCTTATAAGACCAACTCATGATCATTGTCCAAGAAGCTGGGCAATCTATACGACCATCATTTGCGTTTCTTTCATCTTCGCGATCATTTGGCAACGCCAGGTAGCCATAATAACATTATTCAGTCAATATAGACGGATAGTTGAACGGGTGTTGGTTACATGTTGATTGTGGCGTAGAGAACGGCAAGTCCCTCGGGCTTTGCCAATAAACAAAATCAAGAACTGGTGTAATATTAGCCAATCGACAACACTAGAACTGGACCAAAATTGGCCATTCAGGAGAAATGGTATCAGTTACATCACAAGGTCAACGGCTGTCAGCCGCTCAGTGTGCCCGACTAACATGACTAATATGGAAATAGTGGAACTACAATATTTATTGACGGGCTATTGTTTGGGAGGATACCCGAGGCAAAGTAGTGCAACGGCAATGGACTGCCAACTACTGGGAATTGAAAATGGAACGAAGAGGTGATATTTTGTGACGAAGCATCGGTACAATGACATCGGGGCCGCCTTCAATGTCTTGGTATTTCATACTCAATGGAACATTTTACAGACTCGATAAAAATGCATTGTTCAGTCTCCAATAACCTTATTTTATCAATATCGTATTATGGCATGGTATGTTTTTACAGCATCTATTGCATAAAGAATCAGTCAGTACGCGTTGTTTGCGTAAAGAAAATGGCTTCAGCCATGAAGATTAGCAAAAGAAAGAATGACGTCCTTTCAGTCGAATGAGCGTATACGAGGAATCGTGCTTCTATTGCCATCTCGAAGTTAGAAAAACTTTGGGATAATTCGCTCAATAGTCATTTGGTAATTGATAGAATTGCGACTGTAACATCGCTACACTGATTAGATTGGGAGTCAGAATACAATTGAATGCAGAAACCACCAACAATTGATGGCTTTCTAGTGGCTCGAACCGTATCATAAGTGGCGTTGTATTGAAACTTATACTAAGTCCGTATTTACACGATTAGAAAATTTCAAATTTCAGTTCAATTTTCAAATGAAAAAACCCGGAGTAGGCTTATAATTCGTGCTAATATATGCAGAGTTCCACATTTTGGTTGACGCTCTTTGGTCCATTTTCATACACGTACATGTACAATTAGATGCACTGCTTGACGTCAGTGACCAGTTATTCATAGGACAGAATGTCAAGCAGGCTACATCATTGTATTGTGTGGTAATCATATACAGAACAGTTAAAAACAATGTTCGGAACAACCAGAATGATTTGTGCTGAAGAATACTACGTTTCATCAATGGCAAGTTTCAAGGGAAATCAGACTTGGGATTGTATTGTCATCTCTTATCTTTTCTGGCTTCTGCGAGAAATAAAAAGCCTTTGATTTAGCTGGGCATTCGACTTCTTAGGAGAGAGCTTTGCCTGAACACGCAACTTGACCATAATCACGCAATCACACCATCAAATGACAAAGGCAAACTGTGGCGCCACTTCAAAAGTTACCATGAATAAAGAACTGTCTTTTTCAAATTCTACTCTTAACATTTGGGCAAAGCTTTGAAATAACTTGTTTGTTCGCCTTCCCCCAAAAGAGGCACAACCTCCTCGTTTCTCTATATTTTGAAATTCCTTTGAATAAGGGGAGCCTAGACCTAATTACTGTTTTTTAGTCAATATCTTTTTCATCGATTGATGCCTTTAAAGTTCAGAAAGATGAATCTTGTGTCTAGGGGTTGGAATGTCTACGCGTACCTTCCTTATATTTAAGACCCGGTTGGCTGACCACGACTATATATATTGCCATTTAAAATATTTATGATAGCAAATGTCAACCGCATACTTTTAACGGCAGTCATTTGGCCATTTATTGGTAGTTTTGATAATTTAGTGTACACTTCCTGCCAGCTACTGCTCAATATAACATGTCAGCGATGTCAGTAAATCAAACACTATCGTGACCCGTCTGAGTCAGTGTTTGTCAAGAGCAAGTGGTTATCAGAAAAGCCTCTCCTAATCAATCAAGGGTATCGAGTACGTGAAAATCTATGTATACACACTATGATAACTCTAATCTGACCAAGCGGTATAAAAGTTGAAAGTGGGGTCAGTTGCTAACAAAGTCAGTGGAAAGCTGTACTGGGTGTCAAGAAAACATGACTAGGCACTGCAGCCAAGACATTTGAAGGGAAAATCAACAATATAATATTGTTGGGCATTTATGGATTGACAGGGAGGACGAGGATGGGACACTTTTTCTGTCCTGTCCTGTAGTAGATCGGCTGGGAGATTACGGCACACTCTTGACGCTATTAGAAAACTTACATAAAGATAAAGTTTGTGGTACCAATGATGTCAGCAATGACGGATTTGCAGTAAATTTCGAGTCGATTCTGCATACTTCGTTTATCGTATTGATATAGCTCACTGTGATTTAGAAGGAGAACTTGGGTGTGGGATTTATGTGACAAGGAGGATGATGCGCCTATTCGCATCTTTTATGTCCTGTAGACATCACCATTGTCGCTACCAGCAATCATGAACACTCTGACAACATCCTGCTGCAGCGCCCGCTTCATAAAGAACAAAGGTACAACAAATGATTTCCTGACACTTTCTTTTTGATACCGTTATTCATTATCGTCACAACATTGAAAGTACATGCTATTGCTCTTCCTTGTATCATCAACACGCACGGAAGATGTGTTTTATGTTGTTTTACTGGCATAGGTCTATTAACATAAGAAAACAACTCAAGTCTCATTACCATCACCTGAATAACTAGGTAATTCATCGACCTCGTTTACCTGGCATTGTGTTTCCTTCAACTTCACCTGATGCCACTTGTTAAACAATTGTATTCTGGAGGTTGCTGCTGGCGATCATAACAGGTGACCCAGCTTTTTCAATATGACCTAGACACCGACTGTCCGTGGGAAATGACTCAGTAAGACCAAAGGAGAAGATGACATTTGACTACATGGCTATGGTGACGCATAGGAAGTACATTTTACATTGCATGCACTAACCTGTTAAATTAAAACAGGACGTTCATTGAATTGAGCTGAAGGCTTGTTTAGATTAAGTGTGACACTACAGCCCAATTAGTCAATATTGCATATCAAACAAGACGGAAGATGATGCAAGAGGGAATTAGAAGTGCACCACAGCGGCTGAATATTGGTCTTTCAATATAAAATTGGTGATTTTTGGATAGAGAAAGTATTAAGTAACGAAGCCTGGTACGATATGCTTACCTTAAAAAAGTTCTCTCTGAATTGTTATAACTACATTTATGTCTCCTCCAGTGTCCGATGTAGGTTTGTTAATGTTATTACATGCACTGCACAAGTAAACATAGTTCAAAGCGTATCAATAACTTCCTGGACCCTTTATATCGTATTATCCTCTGAACACTCCTGTAAATCACAATGTACACACAGGTTGTGTTTATTACGACACCATATGCAGCTATCACATGTTTCCATCACAATAACTCGGCATAATTCGTATATAAATCCAGTTTAATAGATAAATGCATTATATCATATCACGTATCCATCAACAACTGGTTATCTCCATTTTGTCAGGTTTGCAGGCCTAGGCTGAGCAATCTAATATCCGCTGGCGCACAGCAAGACAACGACATGAATTGCACATTCACTTCCTAGGCCCGATCAATAATAAATGTCACTCCTTCAACACAAATACATACATAAAATTGATAGTTATGTGTGACATCTAAACATATCAAAATATAAATAGAACACGTGTTCATGGGACAGCCGGCGAGAAGGCGAACTCTCTCTCAACGGCTCCGATCAGCTTCTGCGCGTTTATCCATCAGGCTCGTGGATGGAAACTCGCTCTCCTACTTGGATGTTGTTAATTTGCAATTTGGATGTCGTAGATGTGGATGTAGACATTTTACCTGACGAATCCCACACTGATAGTGAGCATTCCAATATAACCTGAGTTATAGCAAAGGTACACTGACCCAGTTTTATAGGTGGCCATTGAACATGTTGAATACCGAGTTGCAGCTGTTCTATGAACTAAACAATGGTGAATGATTTATAGAGCTTTTAAATGTTCACTATAGACATCTAAGATGCATTAAGAAATAATTTTAAAAATGCATCATGCCCCTACTTCCGTTGCGATGAATTCATAATTTGAATTAAAAACAACAACAACAACAACATTCATCACCGTTAAGTTCATACGCTCGTTTTGATCGTTCTCCACATGAATGTTTCACGCCGCTTGCCAAATTTAAGATAGGTACCTCTCGTCTTTATTACAGCATCGGATATCAGCATAAGTTGAATTCTATTGATGGTCCACTCAAAAACGAAGTGATAAACATGGTAATTGGGTTGATTGTAGGTTGTTAATCATCTTGTTGATGCCCATGCATTTTTGACGACGTATTTACATTCGGATGGCGACTGTACCGTGCCCATGCATGCGAAAATGCGCCAATACGGACGGAATGATCCCCAATATGGATCGTGCCCATGTGGATGTCATGGATTTAATTTTCGAGCAATACGTACATGACGTACAGTGTTGTGATCCATTAGAAAATCAATGAAAGCGACAAGGGGACCCTCCTTCGACAATATTGCTTCAATGAGCGATCATCATCGCAGGTCACAGCGATAAAAACGCTCGTTTGCGAATAATATTTCAACATAGTTACTGATTTATACTCGGCCAACACTGGATCAGCCTCTTCCTCAAATGGTACAAGAATAGCTTTCAGTGCAATCGTTTTGATGAGGCTGCTTCGTGTTTCCGTCTGGGCTCATGGCATGCATACTGATGAAGCCCTTACGAAGAATGTTGAAATGTCGTTCCAGTAAGAGAAAACTAAGAAAAAATTGTTTATTTCAAAATATTAAGTATCGTGTCGTGTTGTGAAGGCCGTTCTGCTTGATGGTATTGTTCAGTGTCAGTTTTCTGGATATTGACATAACTCAGTATTTCGTGTAGTTTTCACAGTTTCAAGTCCGACAAGTGGTTTTTGTTGTGAATGGTAAATAAGCTTACGTGAATAACATTTACCGCCGTGAATCCACCACCCACGCATACCATAACAAATTAACAAACCCGATAGCATGATGGTACCGTTTTGTAAACGTATCATCCGTTCCAGTGGTCTGAATGATTTGGATGTTGGACCGCAGTGTACTCAGCTGCATCCCAGTCGTTAGTTAAAGGTCGTGTTCTTTCGTGAAGTTTGTTAACAGTTGCCCGCTCGAAATGTTAGAAGTAAACAAGGCTAAAAAGTATTTACTATATTGTACTTGCATAGCAAAGCACGATGGAACCTCATCATGAAGATTTTATACCCGTGCACACAATTGGCATAACTGACATTTTCAAATTCAAATTATGACTTACTTACATTTAAACGAACACACCTTGACCTTTCATACCAGTTGATGGAATACATAAATTACATGATGTCAATATACTTTGAGGAGCTATTATCAGTGAATTATGGCTCTTTACTTGTTTTGCTGGCCTATATACTTCCATGGACGATATATATAGATTTCTCGTCAGGTCATGCACCTATTTAGATAGTTTTCCCCGCCTAACCATTGTTTATAGATAAATAAAACAACTGTTTTATGGCATTGTATCGTGTGCAAAAAAATTGGTCCACGAATTTAAAGACTACAGGTTTGTTATACCAAGATGAAGCCATGCTCATGTACCCTGCATGGTCAAGTTTGATTGCAATGGACTGCTTTAAAATGGTCGCGGTTTTTCAAGGAATGTAACTTACCAAATTACCAAAAGAAGAACTGAGTGGAGAACAATGAGTGCGAATCAATTTTATTTAATAAGTCACACTCGTCAGTTATTTTCTATTCTTAGTTGAACGAGAAATCGAGAAATCGAGGGATTTTTTTAAAGTTGTTGATAACGTACACAAACTTTGGACTTCGTAGTAGTTCTGCTTAGCTTCTCCTAGTAAGGGTTGCGAAACCTGCCGGTCATCGTCAGTGGTCCATATGATTCATCAAGCTTTTGATTAATAGTCGGGTATTAAACAGCTGCCGTTGCGGGAGTTGATGAAACATTGATATTTAATTATACCCAAGGTTGTCAGGAACCTGGTTTATCAGGGGGTACTAAGCTGGAAAACAACATTATTGACATGTTTCTCTGTGTTCACCTAAGGCTGTCTAATGTATATATGGAAACACTGAAGTGTAGGGAACATTAAACAACCAGTAGCACCGGCCGCACTCGGAGGCGGCCATCATGCCTTCCTATACATATCGGATCAACCAATCATGTCAGTGAAATTGAAGACGGCCCGCTACATCAGAAACAGTAAATGCGACTGGATGAAATAAAAAAAATGCTGAGATTGTTTTTGAATACGAATTCAAAATTGTATCCCGCTCCCTGTCAGAGCATATTCCGATAGCGATGTCACTGCAGCGATATAGCTTGTAATTATCTATCGTATTTAAATTCAAACCGGCGACGATTGAAGTTCATCAGTTATCCTTAAAGTGATACGTTGACGAACCCCAATGGTACCCGTAATGCGCATAATAAAGGCATGTGTCTGCCGTTAACTTTGATTAGCTGAACTCGACGTAAAACATCAGCATTCGATGCACCTGTAACTACAAGAGGTTAAGGCAAAGAGTTTAACATGTATTACCTTTTTTCTAGCACGTTCACAAGGAAATGCAATTTGAAACAGAGAAATTCAATTGAACCCCTTGGGAGTAATTATACGATAGAGCACTAGTCGATGCGTCAGTTCTGAGTAAAAACCAATCCATGATTGAAGTGAATATTTCAACATGGGTTGTCATTTGTTGGCCTGCTTTGCCCTCAAAAAAGTGATAGGGAAAGGAATCCTAACGACATTGAGCTATCTGCGAGTGATCGATTTTCTCGAATTTAAGTAATATATACCATCATCTGGTCATGGCACCGGGTCTCGGAAGCACGTTTAAATGAAATGGGTAACAAATTAAAATTTTGCTCCTAAGACGCATTACATGGCTCACTCAAATCATGCTAAAAGGTCTGCGCGGCAAATTAAAAACTGGGTTCATGAAAATCATGGAATATCGTATTGCAAAATACAGCAAATGATTATACTAGTACTTATGAGACTTGGCCGCCTTTCATCACTGGCGGAAATTGGTGTAAGTACCGACGGGTGATACTAGGCAATTAAAACAGCTCGTTGAACGAAATAGAAATAAAGGCCTAGCCGAAAAATGACGTCATATATAACTCTCGGACAACTGTAACTGTACACGTACATGTATATCGAAACTGGACATGTTAAATGGCTTTGAAAGACAACTTTGTGAGTTTGGCAATACCTAGCAAAAACTTGATATTCAGAACCGGTTTTAGATCGGTTAAACTAGAGACTTTACGTCTGTCCTCGATTGGTGTGAATCGACTGTTACGCTTTCTCGCTATTGCCTTTTTTGCTAACTTTTTAACACTGCTGACTGGTAGGCTACATGGTATCAAGAATTATTGATAGTACGAATATTATGCTACAAGTTCTGCAAAATATATAGACTTACCGCGAATGAAATCTCAACCATACATCGATCGAGTTAAATCAGCGTTATACCATTACTTTAGCACAGATGCAAGAAATGGTTCTGTATCCTTTCAAGATGAGATCACGTTTTTTGCTGTCAAAGTAATATACTTGTATATACTAGTATTCCCCTACACAGTAATTATTGCAGGACTCTATCAAAAGAACGTACACATCTTTAGGTCGTCCGAATCCAGGCTAAGTTGGTCGATAATCCTGTGTAACCTTTAAACCAAGTAGATTCCTCCAAAATAACGTACAGGCACGATCACCAAATCGCCAAGCTGTACACGGTTGCCATAAATGTTTGAATACTATCCGTTAGCTCCTTATCTGCGGCCCATTTAGAGAGCACTTCGGCAAATACGGAAGTCGACATTATAACAACTTAGCAGCCAACGTTTGCCAAACACTCTACATGCTGAGTTAATGGTCAACTAAACCATCATACACGATGTATTTAGTCCGTACAGACAAGTGGCAGTAGAAGCTTTTAGTCTGTTCCTTTACTCGACGCCGTACGGTCCCCTGTAACGCTTTCGTAGTCCTTACTCGGCGCGGGGTGCTCTGGTCTGCCAGGCGTTATCATCACGGTTTACATTGGCAGTCAAGAAGAGATATGCCTTGAACATGTTGAACATGCAAACAGGCCAGTTAATGATTCTGGGTTATCAGGGGAGTTATTTTAAAATCTCGCACTTGAAACATGCATGACTTTGTTATCATACGCTCCACGAGCTTCCGTCATTTTGTGGTCATGCCCTATACTCATAAGCCTTTTGGGATGTCTACATCATGCCTTAAAAATCACAGAACCGCCTTCAACAAGCTCAGGTTGTGACCTTAATTAGGACACTTCAGTCAGCAAATTAGATTATGCGCAGATTATGTGACACCAATGCTGCCAACTTGACCTACATCGGAGTATTGGGCGCTGAAAAAAAGTTACAAAGGATAAATCGTAAAAAATTTCTTTTTTCGAAGAGCGAGCCAGTGCCCATGTGCCCTGACTATGACTCGGCCAATCCACATAGCAGGACACTGATAGCCTGGCCAAACTCATCAATCTTTGGCGCTATTGTACTCATAGCAATTGTGAATACAATGTAAGAATAGTGAATTATGATTTACCAAATACCATAATATGGCGGATAAATCAAAACAATTCACTTATCGTTATCAAAAGTGACATGAATTGTAACTGTTACTGCTCCCTTAAAGGTGAAGTGCCATTTTCAACGTTTTTTAAATTTGATACATGTATCATGATAACAATAATCAGTTTATTTAAAAAGTCACAGCGGAAATCGCAGCGTTCCTTATCTAATGCAAGCCGCCCGATGTGACGTCGCCACCCGAGAAAAATGACGTCATTCCTAAATGTAGTACCGAGCCGAATGTCGTGCCTGGTAAGCATGTAAGTCAACCTCACAATTTTATGGCATCCGATTTTTACGGCATCCGAGTCTTTCCTGAACGAATGATTTGAGTATCTTCAGCAAGAGAGATCCGTCAGTATTTGACACGTGGCTGGTAATGACGACTCTCGCTTCGCCATACCAGGTTTGACGTCATTTTCCACGGGTGACGACGCTATGTCAGGCAGCTTTCACGAATTACGAATTCTGCAATTTCCGCAGTTACATCTTTTATTGTATGTACTCTTTATCATTATTATATTATCAAATTACAAAATGTTAGAATCGCACATCATCTTTAAGAATATTCAATGACTTCCTATCATTTACAATAATATTCTACAAAACAAATCACCAATATAACTCACTCCATCAGTTTTCTAGCAAATTTCCATCTAGAAGCCGTTTTGTAAGAATTGCTGGCACAAAGGAATTCCATTAGGAGTGTTCTCTTTAAATCATTCTCCGTCAGGATCAGCCGTTGTTATTTGATCCAGTTCTGCCAAAGAATGAGATTTGAGAAAGTGGTATAAGGGACACACCATTAATGTGTACAACAATAGTGAAGTTGGCATTGACCGCCCCAAGGTCGAATTTCTGAAGAAAAAAAACCCAGGGCTTCCCAAATTGGGGCAACAAGAATCGAAGGCCTCCGACTAGTGCACGTTGTCCCTTCTTCTTTCATTCCGAAAAAGGCATTTTCTCCCCTTTGCAAACCGTGCTCGAAATGTGTTGCATATATTTTAGAAGTACGTTAAAAGGCGGTCCCCAGCAATGATAGGTGAAAGAGCACCGGTCTTCTCGAGAGACTATGCGTAGATCGAGACAGTGTGCGTGTCATCGTCTCTATGTTACTGGTAACATACAGTACCATTTTACGTGACGCTGACATTGGATTTCAAATTATCATGGTTATACCCTAATGCCACACTGTCTGGTAAGTCGATAAGCGCACTGTTGTCAAGGACAGGAAGCCGTTGAAAGCGCGACGCTGATAGCGGGACGCCCAAGAAGTCAGGTTTGACATATCTTCACAAATGATGGAATCGCACTACTGTACAATAAAAAGTCTTGTAAGTTACGACCTGGCTTGATGAGCACTGAGGACCAAGCTGACAGCTCAGTGTCATTCACGAGGCTCAACTGCAATGACTACATGACAGTATCTTGTCAGTGACCTTCAATACTGGAGCTAATATGTAGGCCAAACCCAAGGCGTCATGCCTAAGTTTTGGGCAAAATGATCCCAGCTCCACCCGAGCGGTGTTCAGTGAGACAACTAAAACCGACAGTGAGGTACATGTATCAATATATTCTAAAACACCCAAAACTAAACATTGTGTACAGCTTCAACACGCCCAACCCGGCCAAACGGGGTGATTGCCGCGACACTAAAACCTGCCCGCCGAAGGCAGGTGTAGTGAATGTAATACGCACAGAACGCTACACTGAAGGTGTTATGAAATTATCCGCCATATCTTTTTCCGCCCATATCAAAAAGTCTCCCGTACATGAGTGGCATGAAAACACGCTCCAGCTATCTCTAGTCACTAACGTTAACCTTTCTCATGTGCAGGAGACTTTTTGATATGGTTTGTTAAAATTTATCTTGTGAAATCGGATCGGCGATACCCTCCTTGAATTATCATCTTTGGGGAAGAAGCTACAGTGTCATAAAGAGAGAATCGTAAAAGAGAAAATCACTGACTGACTCGATGAAGAATATCTTCTAACTGTCTAATACTAAGTGATTTATTGCGCAGGTTCAGCAAAACGATTCAGCTAATGAACCCTTCATCTATAGGAGCTGTTGAAACCTGTCATTCGGTATTGAAAGGGAGTTTCACAAAGAGGTAAATCGGAACGATCACCCCCTGGGGGAACCGCGAGAGGATGTGATCACTTGGCTGAGAATCTGGCGAAGTGGGTGATGACAGCGTGTGCTAGCGACTGAGCATAATTCATAATTAACGCTAGCGGATCCGGTGAAGACGTATATGTAAGTAGTGTATTGTCCCAGAAACACACTGCAGCTCTCATATCCGATTATTGTGACCAAAGAAATCGATAAAGAATTGAAAATGCTGGTCATTCGTGAGAAGGGAAATCTGTTGATGTATA
This sequence comes from Lineus longissimus, assembly GCF_910592395.1. Taxonomy (NCBI): domain Eukaryota; kingdom Metazoa; phylum Nemertea; class Pilidiophora; order Heteronemertea; family Lineidae; genus Lineus; species Lineus longissimus. Next base: position 22,318,425 of record NC_088308.1, on the reverse strand, counting down.
TTAGACATCTCTCAATTTACTTAAGATCCGAACGAAGGTCATGTTACACGCTCAGCATACTTCAACAACGAAAATAATAACGAGTCGACATGTTATGTACATATACGTGTAATGCTCGGATTCCCACTTAGTTCCATCGTCGGCTGATTAATCAGTAATAATAATTGCGAAATTTGAGGCAGAGTCAATATGTGTTCAATAGGTATTAGAGACAAAGCGTCTCCACATTTCATCTCTGCGCTGGCGTATGAATTTTTTCCGAGTACATGTATGTGCATGTACATGTGTAGAAAGTTCTGGGTTGGAAAACCTCGCACTCAGTGGCCGAAAGTGTGAACGGTTTTCTCAGAGACTTTACTCTCGCTACAACACTATAGGTGTTCCGAGTGTCCACTCGTAGTGGGAGAACCAGTATCAATAACTATGCCATGAATTGAGCAATTCGTCTAATAAATGCTATCGAAACTGAGACAACAATCGAGGTTTGAGAACCCGGTGAAAAATCTTGTTGGGAAATATCGATCCCACACCAAGCCAATCAGCGAACGTCATTGACCATTACATGTAGGTAATCAAAACATGAAGATAAAAAATCATGACGCACCGTAAGTGCTTTCTCAAGAAAATATAACATGTCTGAGGTACAAAATACAAGAGTGTCTGTAAAACCAAAAATTATTTCACAAAATTGCAGAATTCAAATTCACTACGTCAGTGTTTCAGCCAAGGTAAAATGGTGACGAAAGACAAAAGAGCGTTATTTGCAATCATAAGGTGTCCATCAGACCTAAACAGACACTCTAAAGGAGAAGGTAATTCGCCATAGTTTCAGCTATTATCTTATAAGATGCCAGATATCTTCTAAGTGGTTTACCTACGATGATACCACAGTGAATGAGGTGATGAATGCAAGGAACCCTCGGGAGCATTTCTGCGATCTGAAAAACACCGTTAATAATGTTTACAAAACACAGAGCCTGGTTTAACACAGATGTATGTTGATAAACGTATGTTTCCCGTTAGCTTATGTACCTCTGGAAGTACCGGTGCATACCTCACAGGTAACGTGAGGTAACGGCAACGTCAAAATATTGATGTTGCCAAGGAAATTGATATCGGTACAGTAAGGTGCCCAACAAAGCTGGTCGAAATAGGCGATCACACTTCTAAATTATTCACTGATTGAAATTGGCATTTTCCTTAACCTCTGCATCCCCAGGTAGCCTTGGCATTTATGCAAGGTAAGGTCGAGCAAGCCATGTGGTTCGTTCACCCGCGCGGACCAAACATCAAGCAGGTGGATTTACGTTGTAAATGATAGCATTGGCACTTAAAGAAACCTTACCGTAAGGCCAGCAGAGAAAGACTGAAGTGTTAGTATCGATGATGATAGTAACAAAAAAATTAAGAAGTGGACCCATTCATTGGTAAACAATTGTATCATTTAAAACACAGTGAGATGCGGGAGAGACAACCCCGGGTCTCTCTCGCAGAAAAACTATTTCGGTAATAAATTTGTACTAGAGAGCTACATGTACATTTTGCAGCCCAGCTGCTACATAATGTTGTTGACCATAATAATCACATCTTTTATTCATATGCCGACACTTATGATAAGTGGTCATTGGCGCTTCACATTAGCCTAGAAAAGTATAGTGCAATGATGATACATTTTAAAACTGTATAAAAGACTGATTACTCAAATACTTATTCGGTGATGATAAAGAGCAACGTGGAAAATTAGGTTTTTGATACCACAGATGTACAGGCAATTCATTACAAAGATCACAAACAAAATCACAAAGAGTAGAGGGTATTTGGTCACATGATGTGCCATTTGACCAAATATTCTCAATTTTCTTGATCATTTTCCTCCTTATTCAGAGTCTAAAACAGATAAATTTGAACTGTTGCTAGGAATATGGTTTAAAAAACATGTTTTCATCACGCAAACGAAGTTATGTTACAGAATTCCTCCAAATAAGAAAGTGTTGTGTACATCAGTGACCTTTTTGTACATCATTGTATACCTCTAGCTGTTTGTAAACAAACCCTTGCCATACAATGGAGGATTAAACATTTACATAAATAGTAGCATTCACCTTGTTTTGTCACATTGACAATCTGTACTAAAGGTTGATGCTCAGAAGAATAGTGTTTGGCAAGTGGCGGCAATTCAAAGTCTTACGTCAAAGCCACTAGTATTTTTCTACAATTTTGTATATGACATTCACCATTCATCTTTTCACTTACAACTTATCTTTGTACTGAGTCGTTCAGGGTTTCATGGGGATTTGTTTTTTGTCAACTGCAGCAGGTTACTGTCGTGGTTAAAAATATATTTCTATCCAGGCTTTCGATCCTCTGCTGACAGATTAGATTGCACCGGAGAAGCTGCTAGCCCACGATGAGTCATCGAAGTTATTCGAGATCTTCTGCTCCTAGGATCAGGCCGCTATGTGCAACAACAACCCATGAGACCACAATGAATCGGCTGAAATATATGCAATAATGCCAGTGTCTAGATAATTACCATTCAAATTCGAATGGAAATCTGCCGTCTCAGTCGTTTCCGCTGCGCATAGATTGTTAATGCAAAGCACCGCGTTCTCTAACATGGGTCATAGATAGATACGTTGTGCAAGGGTCAAATACATATCAAACATTCTCTGGCAGATTGGCAACATTTTTGCAACATTAATCAACATCATGACATGGCATAAGCATGAGCAATCTCTGGCTGCAATATTACAAATTCCTTTGCAGAAAAATGGCCCGTCACACATCGATCAGGGATGTTAATGTAACCGTTGATCCAGTCATAGTTTTCCTGAACGATGAGGCCTGAATACTGATCATCATGCTTTGGACCAGGATACAATCCTTTTTTCTTACAGTTACGAAAAAAATAAAGTTGTCAGATGCCCCAGGCCTTAAATTGGTCTCATCGAATTGACATAACGGAATGGACTCTGATGGTGGTGTGCTGCTAGTTGATTATGAGTTTGATTATCATCATCGAGTACTACACAACTTGCGAAAAAATCCAACGGAATCAAACCCATAAGCGAAAAGCACTGATGGTATACTAAAACACTACAACTAATGCAATTTTCCAGTCGACCACAAAAAATGCACATGTGCAGATCTATTATCAGTAAGCTTTCGTCTGGTGACGTATGCACCTCATCGTGCAACGCCCTGAAAACATAACCTCCAAATCCTTTCCGTCGATCAATCCTCATTCCAGTCGGTTCCGTCAATTCAATGAGGCCCCTTCAGTGATATTGTCAGTCATTTAACATTACGTTTGACGGTGCGCTGTGAACAATTTATATGATTTCCGCGCCGCTTACTAATAGTACGGGTCGAGTTTCCGTCTTCAAGCTAAGGACATCAGAAGGACCCTTCATGAAGCTCAAAAAGAACACGAGTTTGGTATGCATATAGAAACATAATTTATTTTATTTACTTAATACTTCAGGACGTTAATGGTGTATTCCTTTCCATCACCTCGTTAACATTTCGAACGTCGTGGGCATATCTAAAAATGTCAGTATACAGAATACTAGACGACGAGAATAACTGAATAAGTAGAAATACGCGTTGTGTGAGAAGACACAACGGGCTTGGTGGTATGCAATATTCATATTTACGATATAACATTGCATTGCTTTTAGTCATTCTAACATATAATCTAACTAAGCGAGCGAATGGATGCTTGTGACAAATGATTGGTGTCCCAAAAAGAAGGCAATGTTCTTTGCCAATTCCATGTCAATTTTGACACAAACCGACCAGCCCTAGACTGAAACCACAGAATATGGAAAATACTTTGGTCCCTTGACATTGTCTTGCTGAAACAGAATTTCCATGTCACACCCTGACTTAGTTCACCAGCGTCGTATTGAAGAGAGTACGTGCAACCGACTATCATTATGAAACAATAGATAACCCTAACATCAGCCGATGAAAGACGCCCATAAGCTGTAACACGATAGGACACTTACCAAAATTTGGCTATCAGACATGAGCGATCCTCAGTCCCTCAGCATTCTAGCAGCTTGCCAGTACTTTGATCGATTTCCTCTGCGCCGAGCCATCCCAACCAGTTGATTGTTATCGCTAAGTGCACTTTTCTATCTTCGGCGACTCCATTGTACGCTGGTCATCATCCTCAGAGGAAATCCAACGCATCCGTTTTCAAGGAGATCAGTCGGCAGCATCCTGAATTTTCTTTTGCAATATCATCTTTGATCCTCTGAGAAATCAGGGGTACTGGATAGTTTGTTATGTGTACCACTCAAAGAAAATAGTGGGTCACACGACGTTTGTAGGCGATAGAAAGTGTTTGTACTGTTAATTAGATTCGTTCTTCCCTTTTATTCTCTTCTTGTGGATACAACATAGTCGTGATTATTTTGGAATCGGAGACAAATTGTGGTGCTTTCGTGCACCACGTGTCTGTAACGCTCGAAAGATCATCCCACCCAAGAGTTAAAAATATAGTGATGCCACTAATAGCTTGATCGATGGTCCCCAAAAATCACCATCCGAGAAAGAAATTGTTTGTCAAAAATGCATGCTAGGCCTTGTTTATACTTAGTATAATTGACTTACATGTAGATGCCTTAATAGTTAATATTTCCTTAACCATAAACCGACGCCGTGATCACAATGCTAAATGCAGTTTAGATTCATCACGTTGACTAATTCATCTGTTATTTCGGTGGCCACACCCTTGGCCAAAATGTATGGATATGGTCGGTTCTCGGCAGCATAGACAGAAAGCCCTTCGGCTTACTCATGGCGCCTGTGGATGAACTTGTTTTCCTGTCAGTTATCTCCCCCGTATTGATATAAGAGTCTGACTACAATCTTTGACGTTTGCCTATCCCGGCAATAGCATCGCCGAGTCGTCTTAGCTAGGAAACCAAACGTTGACATAGCTTCAGGATATTGACCGCGTGTGTGTTTCGCAGTAGGCAATTTAGCTATCTCTGCTTCATCGATACAGGTGAAGGTGAGTTACTAAGTAACAACAGCATACAGTGATTGGTCACCTCGTAAGGTCACGGAAAGAAGGGAAGGGCTTCGTGGCAGCTTATGGATTTGTCGGTGTCATCCACTGCTCTCAGCTGGGTTGGGATAGTTTGCGGTCAGTCTATATCACTGTCCCCACCGGTCTGCATCGCGTCATCATAAGGCTGCAGTGTCTTTGTCTTAATCGTAATTTCTAAGTTACAGGTATGCGATATTTACAGGGCCGTAAGTAACCAATTTACTTTCACTGGGTCACGTAAGATTCTGGCACCACTTCAAGCAACTTGATCTGAGCCTTGAAGCAGGCTGACAATCGTCGTTCTCTCTGTGAGCAAAACTTATTAGCCTTTAAAAAAATCAACCTATGCAGCTGATGTGAGAAACACAGAAACCTGACTGATCACTAATCTAATCAAGACTTCTTTATGCAATTGGCAACTGAATTTATCTGAAAGGTGACATCATTACTCTCTGGAGATCAGATCATGAGGAGCAATTTACAACTGATGTACATCAAACGTACTTTCCGGAATCTGTTGCTTTTCATTTTCTTCCAAATTTTTATTGTCGATACAATAGTTAGCAGAGAATCTTGTATTCGTTTGGATCCTATAGTATGTCAGTCTCAAAAGAAATCGTCAAATACAGGTTGCCCTAAAACAGAAAAATAGGCGCCACTCAGCTTATACCTGTAGTCAGGTTGAATAAAAACTCGATCTCGTCCAATTGCGATGTAACCATGAGGCTGAAAATACACTACAAGTTTGAACAATGTTCGAGAGCAAATTGAAGTTGTCACTAGCTTTCCTCACCCGAGTTTTCTCACAATACAGGCTGTGCATTTGTTCAACACAATTTGCCAAAACCTAAGCAATTGAACGTGGGTGACGTTTAAGCGTCATCTAGGACATTCGCCCCTTCAGTATTAGCATGAGGGTGCTGCAAGTATTGGATCAGATCTCGATTGGAGGCTGTTTCATCATGGTGCCATCTACCACAATACTATGAAATTGTTGCCTGGTGTGAATACCCGATCAATATACATGGTCAACATAGATTGTGCGTAAAAGTGTTGTGTTACAAATTGGAAAGTGTTATGCTTTTGCCCCAACGATTTTTGCATTGGCGTGACTGCTTTCTCCACAAATGGTATTTTAGATGGTACGATGTATATGTGGGATGTAATCACCCGTTTTCTCCATACCTGTCGCATTCTTGTTACTCCTCTGGCAATTAAGAAACGCTTCTTAAACTCCTTCTCCTTACACGCTCCCTTTTTAAACGATAAAGCTGTATTTCACTGACATGATCCAGGAGAAGGCTATAGTTATAAACTTGTGTGGTAGCTGTCGCATTTCCTCGGACTCTCAATCAGCTGAATCATCAGGTTTCTCTTGACACGTCCCGTAGCAGAGAGACAAGGCCAAATACAAGCTTTACCTTTCAAACATCAGCAACATTTTTACAATACGGTTATAAGTACTCGTATCCGAATTACTGACAACAGAATGCTCTTTAGATAAACAATTTTATTATATCTTATATTCAACTTTTCATACAATATTTACAATTACATATACAATATCTTTACATATCTGTCCACACACAGAGGTGAAGGTCATGTGATGTTGCCATGAAGGTTTGCGATCTCGCTACTGTTGTCAGCAAGCGCGCAGAGATGGCGTCGTTGACTTTTAGCAATTTCAATGCACTGACAGTCCTCAGACACATATTGGTGTCAGACTCTTTAGTGTCCAAGGACAAGAGAAGTAACGTACTCTTAAGTTGTTTCACTTCAACGAGCCATTGATATGCCTTCCAGGAGGTTGGCCAACGATGGACCAAAATATGAAATATGTTAAGGAAGGACATGTCGTTTTTGTTTTTCTATGGAGATGACTCTCATCAAAAATAAAAGTCTTGCTGTTACGTAACTAATTTTATGCAGTCTCAAGATAACAAGCGTACGTAAACAGCGACACTGACACAGACTTCGATAAAACACGCGTTTCTAAAAAATGGTTATTGTTGACATAAACAATAGGATACTAGTAAAAACAACAATTCTATGCGATCCAAACGGAAGTGACTGCCATCAAAAATGTCAATTCGGAGAATAAGTCACGAGTTACTACAGGTCTCGTACTTTAATAGTGATGCCGTATTCAAAGGCAGAAACTAATGACACTGCGCAGCATAATTCCATGCAAGATGGCGCTGCGATCGCTCAACACTTTTGTACAGCAGATGCTCACAGCTTATATAAACAAGATCAAGATCAACGGCAATCGACAGCAGACACCATTAGAGGATATCAACAGCAAGTGAAATGTATATCGAGAGCAAGTATATTGTAAGAGTTTAATCACATTTCTCTGATACTGCCTACATTTTTCTGTACAAACGTGTAAAGCCATCATACATGTGTCACCATCTCCTGTGCAGCTAATTCCATTACGTTTGTAGAGGGATGTCGTTACTGTGATATGAACGAGCCTTGGTAGAGACACTGATGCAGTTGAAGTTACAGGAGTATCAACCAGGTGATGTAACTAACTTTTAAGGGTGAGGGTTTTCGGTCTAGCCATGGAGGTATAAATAAGAGGTATTAAAGCTGATATATGTTCGACCAGGTGATATACTTACATTTTGTTATTCAATAAATACACTTACTGATAGTTCTGTGAATACCATCATAAGTGTGACGTCATATGTCGCGTTAAATGATGCCGTTCTCGAAATGTTTCATTACAAATAGTGCATTTCAACTTCTCTTCCCGTTTTCTTTTGATGGGATCAAATTCTCTGTGATGATGGGAACGCATATGGTAAACTAGGTCACTGGTCATTCTAAAAGTTGCATTACACTTGGCGCACCAGTTTTGAGCTATGCTGACCATAGTCGTAGGTGGGAGCAGTGCGGGCGCTGGTGCCGTTAAAAGTTTTTCTACCATTGGGTTTGTGACTTTTACAGGCATTGCCAAACCCATCGGGACACGCCCGTCTACATAATATGGTAATTTAGTCTGCATGGCGCCTGTTTCTAAATTTCTGATATCGGATAATTTATCATGTGGGCGCGGGAAGTCAGCTGCTTTAAGTGGCGTGTTTTGCATGTCCGAGAAGTTTATCGGTAGATTTTCGTTATAGTTCACGCCAGGTGGCAGCATTGCGCGATGAAATCCGTTCGCAGGCATCATGGGAAAACGAGGCAAATATGGCGCGGATGCGGCAAATATACTTGGTGCGTCCTTGGTAATGCTCGGCCCCGATGACATCATGGTCAATCGTGCAGAATAGGTTGGAGAGGTTGACGATGTTGCTGGAAACATTACACCATTACTGCTCCGCGGGATCGGCGGCGACGTCAAAGAGGTTGGCGACGATTTCGGCGAGTGTGATTTTTCAACTTTCCTGAAAGCACTTCCACCCTCTTCTTCCACGTGGTTAAACGTTGACGTGACTGCCTTATGATTTTTATAGTCTTTTGCATCGGAATTAACCCTTTCCAAATGAAGATCTATCGCCTGGTCTTCCACAAGTCTATGTTTTGGTGACGTTCCCCCATCACCTCCATCGTACTTCCGTTTCTGTGGAACAAGCGCCGATACGTTGAGGGGTGATCTTAGAAGTTGTTCATGTTTTGACATAATGCTGTTTTTCGATTTATCTAAAGATAAACCAATCCCTGTCTCGAATGTAGAAAGACGTGGTTTTGAGCCGATAAGAGCTACGGGTGAATGTATGTTATTTTTGATATAGTCATAACTGTGTCCTAGTGAAATATGGTTTGACTTTGAAACGTTAACTTGGTGAGCACTAGGTATCTTCCTTCGATATTCACACTTAAATCGCATATGCGACCGTAGACTGTAGGGGTGTCGGAATCGACTCTCGCACATTGGGCAGCAGAGACAGCCATTTTCTGAAATAAAGGAACAGATCATAAAAATGACGTTTCAGCAACAACAGACCAAAACATCCAGCACAAATACCACCGATTATCGTGAAAGGGCATTGGAGATTTACAGTTTTTCAACGTTACAAAATTGAAACGTGCTGCGGATATGCGCATAAACAAACGATAAATGGGCGCTTTTGACGCAAGCTGTACTTCGCTCAAAAACAAAACTTTTCTATTTCAGTGAAATAATCTGTAGTAACAGTAAATCGAAGATGTTTTACCTCTTCTGTAAGACGGCTGAACCTCAGGAATTCCCAACATAAGTGCAAAGTCTCTGCTGTACCAAGCCAATATTTCCTCCTTTGGCAATATCGTTCGTATTGTCCGGTAATATATCTGTCCATCTTTGCTGTACACCTCCACGTTTTGTTCTTTCTCGTTTCTTGCTGGATGAATGTAAGGTAGCCATTCCATGATTCGGCTTGGGTCATATAACGTGTCTTTGTCGATCTGGAAAAGATGGGGAATACATGTAATGACGCAGATAGTTTACACCTCAGCGCCGGGCGCGTACCTATGTTCCTGTATATTCCTTGTATATTGCATTTGTATTTGATGCTTCTCAGTTTATTGGTAATAGGGAACAAAATCATGTTCCATTCGGAGAACTTGTAGAATGAGCAGAAAGTTGGGATAATGTTAGTTGAGAAGTTTGCTTACCTTTGTTATTGGAACATCGGGATATTTGTCCTGTGTCATATGGCCTATAAGATATGCCGGGTCTGTCAGGGTCATAGCAGGGGGTATGGGTCCTAGCTTACTCCCGTAGGGGATCTCAGAGGTCGACAGCAGCCCCATGGAGACCTGCAAAACATGAAAGATCGCTTGAATTATTATGGGAGTGTGTCACGATAGGGATGCATTCGAACCATCCCGCCGTCTGGATCAGTTCTGCCCGAAGCGATGCCAAGGGTCGGCGCCTCGTATCGATTACCATGCCTCGTGAGCAGCCAGGGGGCGTTATTCTCAGGTTCTATCCTGAGGCTACATAACCCCCAGGATATTCCCGTTTAAGTGGTCAAGATATTTTATTGGTATTTATGTTAAATGAGAAAGAGATGGATTAGCATTGTGCCAGGACAATGCCAGGGCATTCAATTCGCTTCCCCCGCAGCCAAAAACATGTCGCAGATTCTGGATATGCCCCGCAGACAAAGACCAAGCAACATTCAAATTATCTTAGAGCATCCATAAATGAATTCTCTGAAAGTGCCAAAATATTATTTAATCGAAAACGACTACCTGGAGCAAAATTTGTGCCACAGCCCCTTGGCGGTTTTTGTGCACATTATTACCTTGCTGGGTGATACACTTATATTCATGTCACACGACATCTGTCTCAGATATTATGAATTCCAATGTAATCAACGCAGTTCTTAGACTGCAAGAAGTTTGAATATAAGAAATTAGAATTGTAGTCTCACAGCTGTCGCTGCTTGAAATGGCGTCTTTTCTTTTGAATTTAATTGATATTTGCTAAAGTGTCGAGATGAACGATTTTCACTGAAATGAGCACTTTTCTTTAACTGCACGTATATGATATCAAAGCATTTACAATCAGAAGGGCGGAGATTATAAGTGAGCTAATAAAAAGCAGACTAATGTCCCAAAAATGTTCCAACCGCCGCCATATCTCATAATCATATTTAATCTTAGCAAGTGTGGATTAATCTATAATTGATCCACAAGCCATTGACGCAATATTCCGTTAGGTGTTGAAATGCATCTTTTTGTTTCCTTATGGCAATCTTGTATTGCATACAGTTAGTTTCTACTAATTGTGCTAACTGATGATATCTCAACCAGTAGTGCACCAGTGGCCAAAATTCCAAACGAATGTATTAGCATAGATTGTCTCCAGTTTAATAGCGAATGTATTATATTACAACCAGCTTGAAACAATCGCTTGGTCATTTGCAATGTCGTTGCCCCGCAGGAAACAGCGCATCCCCCATCAAAGATATCGGTCTTCTCCATTGTCTCCCCCCTCACCGTCTGTGCGATATTACAAGAGACATTTGCCGCCAATAAATTCGTACATTGTCGTGTAAAATTACTTCAGTCTGATCAGCATTCTATTCATCTGAATGCAATCAATTCGAAATTATTGCATTCGAAAAATGACCCGGGGTTAAAGACGATAGAAACCCAACCGAGAGCCTGGAGCGGACTTGGCCCATCTGGTTAATTTTGGCGTGAAGATGGCGCGTACCACTTGGAGCACGGGGGTGGTGCTATGCCCGAGATGGACTCAACTAATCAGAGCCTGGTCGCTATCTAAGACAGATGACAATTAAGTGCGGATCTAGCCCAGCATATGTGATAAATTCTAAACCGTCCTCACCATCTGGACACACATTTGTCTTGAAGAGCTAGAGATGTGCAGGACGCCCCTATCAGAGAATAAACCCGGCCGAAACAACGGATGAACCATGTGCTGAGCACTTTGAAAATCCACTAAATGTTGGAATTTTGTTTGCAATTAGTGACAATATAATTACAGATGGGCTGACGGCCTGCTGCCATTGGAAAACATTGGCTACATTATCCTTAAGGAGCGTATTATGGTTATCATTTGACAAAGGGTCCACGAACGACGGACGTTGGCACACACGACACCAAAACAACAGTGTAATATGATCTGACCTCAAACCAATACGAATGACAATTATCATTTTGGGGACCGTCATTTATCTGCCCGGGAGTAGTCCAATTTTGGAATTAAGGGCTTTTCATTCAGCAAATTTAGGCTTCTGGGTGCCAGCCACGCCTCTTTAAGTGAAATACAGCCATGTTCTACCACTAGCTGTGAAAATTACAGAAAACTAGATAGCGGCAAGAAATTTAGTAATAAGGTAATAAAGGTTTTCCTGGTATGCTTTATGAAAATATTGGTGTCCTTAGATTTCACTTCGGGTTTTGTTTAATCTTAACTGCAAATAGGATATTTGATACCTGGGCTCCTTAAAACCCAAAACTGCTTTCTAGCCAATTCTCATGAAATTGACGATACAAGCCGAAATATGTCTGAATAGCAACTGTAATAGGTAAGGTTAGACAACACTTTCTATCAACAGAACACATAATTAATGAAAATTTACAACAGAAATATCACCCAATTGATTTGCACCTTCTTAAGATGAAGGTTCATTACATTATGGCACCATGTCATTTTACCATCGTATTTACGAATTGCAACCGCACCCAATGCCACCTATAACACATTCCGCCAACGGAGGTTCAAGATAGCTGCATCTTCTTCAAGTCGAATGCAACCTATGGCATTGCCTTATGAAGTGTCTGCCACGTTCAGACGAACAGCTTGAAGAGATAAGCAGGTCGGAGTGGCTCCTCCATCTCGGGGAATCTATCGCTAGTCTTCACCTAATTGGACCCGCAGTATTCCAATTATTGGCTGTGGAGAATATGTTGGTTTGATTGAGTTACTCAAGGAATTGGGCGCACGCCACCTACTCTTTGTAGTGCATCATCTCCATTCTGCCTCTACTTAACCATGTGCGAAATTGAAATTCACAACCCGGGTTCCGCTGAAGCCATTTTAACGGAAACAAGCAACGAACATGATTTAATAAACGTGTCTTGATACATGACGTGTACGGGTTATGGATTTTCTTCAATTCTTACATAATCCTGTTTCAGTGACGGTGATTTATTAATTAATAAAGATGCTTCTATTCAAATTACGAAAACAAACTGTTTGGAAAATAAATTGCAGTGTGATGGAGAAAAAAAAAGGTTAATGAATGAGATGAATGTGTCGTGAGTTTGATATGCAGGTGCTAAGCATTTTTGTGTTAGTCGAGTTGATTCTGGTGAAAGTCATTAAAACTCACAGCATACTCAGTATGATTGCTTATTGATGTATCGAGATTGAGAAATGAAGGCAAATTAATGACATTTCGACACAACATATGGCCATCAGTGCGCGAAACGCATCGAATTGACAGACTAATCAACTAATTTAAGTCAAGATTCGATAGCATTCTTACTGATGGGCCATTCGCAATGAAGCAAATATGTCAATTTTGGACACGGAATGACTTAATATGTGCATAACAATGGCAAGGCAGTGCGCTGCGGGAATTTTCTTCTCAATATGATCCGCTGCGTGCAGATCGAATCACTGCGCAAATTCTCTGATAGAATTTTGAAAAGGCTGGGGTAAATCTAATCATTGGTGACAGGCGTTTTATAGATGCGTCCTCCGTTGGTACACCGAGACGAGCCAATGATCTGTTTGAATGATATTATGACCGTAATTATTGGGAGATTTCAATTCAGGGTGGATTGAGATGAAGTCTAGGGAGAGGATTCCAAGATGTGGCAGTAACGATCAGTCCGTCAGATCACAAAAGCCAGCAAATATTGCTATGGCATCCCGGGACAAGGAGGCCAACTTGGACGAGCCAAGGCATAAGGAGCGCGGGCCGTGATTAGTCTTAGAGCTGCTCATCAAGTCAGAAGACACAATCAGATTTATATCTGGAAATCCAAGAGTCTCATAGATACGATCTAAGCTGATCAATGCCGCATATGAATTAGGTCTGCAGTCGAGTACCCATATGAGATTTGTCTGTAGTCGAGTACGTACTTATCTTAAAGCAGAAATCTGGCCTACGCATTTCTTTTTATACTCAATATATCTTGATTATATCCAATCGTATCAATAACTTTGCTCAGTTGAACAAGTTTATATTTGAACGCATTTTGGTGGGGATCAATCTCTGATAGGCTTACTCCGCCAGGTCCCATTCTCAATCTTGGAACCCTGATCGGGGCCCTGATCTCTCCTGAGTGGTACTCCAGCAATATGAAGTAACTCAATGATGAAGCGGCGCAACTATATGGACGTCTTGATGCGCTCAACCGTAATTTGCCATTACGGTCCTATTGATAAGAAAAGTGAATAACATCAGACTCATGTAGAAAACACTTATATTTTATGTCTAAAAAGGATGAGGAGATTGGTGTATGAGAGGATATACTTATGGTCGGCGGACATCCAAATCTAATTGTTCAGGCGCATTCTGTTACTTGTTTCTTGCTTCGATTTCGATATGAAGAGTCTTTGATAGTGAATAAAACTGGATTTATTCCATATTATTATTTCCGCTTTCAAAATGATTTTGTATTTATTGGTAAGTATGAAGTGCTGATAGTTTTAAAATGTAATAAAATCAGTAACCAATGTCATTGGCTGGAAGAATGCAAATTAGGCAAAGACAGTAGAGCCTCACTTGGCATGAACCTCTCCATTAACGATAACCCCTTTATTAAGGACAAATCATTGGTCCCAAATTGGTCATTTGATTGAAGTTGACCTCTACAGTCAGGACCTCTCTATTAAGGACAGCATTTATAAGTCAAAAGAGTGTCCTTAGACAGGTTCTATACACTGGTACTGTTTTTACTGGCCATGTGAAGTTTAATTGGGCATAGTTCCAAAAATGATCACACTGTTTTTTCTGTACCACCCTGTAAATGATACAATTAGGATACTCATTAGTCCTTCCCAGACAGCAATATCATTAAGATCTTGGTCATGACCAGTAGCTTCCTTGTCTGACAGCCATAATACTGCAGCAGATTCCCCTTGTCTTAAAAGGCAATCTCGGTCAGGCCGCCCGGGCAATGACGAGTATCCACTCTGACAGCTGCCACAAGAACCTGGTTCAATCAATGTGAACCAGCCTTGGACATAGCACGGCGGAAAATTAAATCATGACCCCGCACATCCTCGTCAATACCAAAAGGAATAAGGAGCAAATCTAAATTGTATCATGAAATATTGAAAACTTCATTAAGCCGGCTTTGTCGGAGTAACCAACACGCTACGTATCTTGTTTCGGAGATGAGGGATTTAGCGGCGGGTTGGTAATTGCGTAGTGTCCCAGTTGGCACCTTCGATTCCAAGTCATTACGGCGCGTTAGTATCAAAAACCCTAGACAACGCCGCAGAGCCGCGTCTGGACAATATGTCACGTATAACGAAGCTGGCGACCCCGGGTAAAACAATTTTCGGCTAAGCATATTTGGGTGTTTACGGCCATATAGCCTGGGGTTAGATGCGGATTTCCAAGTCGCTATCCTATGATATGACTTATGGGCCATTAGCACCTTGAGTATTAACCTCGATAAATGATTTTGCGCCGTTCTCAGGTAAATCAAAGTTATTAGCCACTTTGTCAGAAGATGGTTTGAGTCAGCTTCAGATCAGGAACCTCGATTATGGGGATTAGCGTTTGGGACTCTGTGACACTAAATCCTAACATCATTCACGAAGGCAGGGGTTTAATTATAAACTTGACACGAAACCGTTACATTTGAATGTGCTGCCGTACGACCTTTGAAATTGGACTGAAAGAAATTCGATCGGCCGGGGATTTGGATGGTGTTTTCAATATGCTGCGTGATGAGCTAGAGTCGTGTCAAAGGGATGAGAGTTAGAAAACATGGAGGTGTCTGATAAATCACACTGGGATGCGCTGCAGAGATAATAAACATGTCAGGGAGGACGTGCTCTTGGGACTATAGCTAGATCGAAAAGAGAAATGACAAAATGACAAATGTCGAAACGGAAGGTTTGGCTGGCGCTGGCTCATGGCGGATGAACATCAAACTAATGTTGATCCCATTGAGGAAGTCAGAAACAAAAGCAAAACTGTTCCTGACTGATGAAGAACCTAACAAAAGCACCGAGTCTGATTATTTGCAAACAAGAAATGTACCCAAGGTAGCTATTTGAAATCATCGAAAATCGCTCCAAAATGTAGCGAGTGTTAGTTTATGACTTCTTCAAAAGTATCGAGTGTCATTTGAGGAAGTTAACGAGACCACTAATTTCGCCATTACCCGTAATCAGAGTCCCAGGAAGACCCAGTGATTTTCTCTGCATTGTTTATCTTATCTGCTGCCCCTCCACGCGGAAAACCCCGTCATAATTGCGTACCGGAGACAAAAGCTCGGTTGGGGATATTGCGCTAGGCTGTGTAAGAAACGGTTACCAAGGGCCGGGTATCGCAACGCACCCCAAGGGAAATAGCGATGGGTGAATATTAGAGTGATTTACGTGGCGTGTCTTTGAAATGTTATCTATTGTTGCCGAGATTAGGTGATCTATAGAACTGGGACCTTCTGCTAGGGTAGCCGAAATGCCTCAACTCAAAGGAACCTATTTACGGAAAGAGCTCAATCTGTTCCATTCCCCGTGAGGGAGATAATTTTAGTACCGTTGGCGAGGCATATGGGTGACGCGTAAAAATAGGTCGGTATGCAAGACCCTCTCCTGATCGAGTGCGTTAGGAATTTTTATAGAGATATTAGCCATTAATGTGTTTAACACGTTATTTGTGCACCTTTGACAGGTTGTTGCATCATTAACTTCCTTAGAGCCCTTCACAGATGACGTCGCCAGTCTTGTCATATTCGGAGACGCCAAGCGAATACAGAATTTCTGTTTGGAGCAGGGACGTTGGGTACTGACATGACTGAGTCATACACTGGTATTGCTCGATAATGAAATCGATTTGGATCAGTTTTTCATGAAATTGGCAAGGGATAGGTATTCTTAAGTGGGTTTAAACCTTAAAAAGCTACTAGAATCTAAAGTATCGATGTTCCTTATAATTACATGGTTTGAACACATTGTAAACAACCAACAGTTCAAAATTCCTAAATGCTTCAGTATCGGTATAGGAATTCATGCACTGTGGGTTGTTTACTCTAAAGCTTAACAAATTACATGTAGTTAACAAACACGAGTAAGATTCATGTAAGAGGGTTTTTTCGAGAAAGCTGAATCTCGTTGACAACTCTAACTCAGTCGTGTAAGTGGCATTTGCAACAATTATCTAAAGACGAACAGAGAACTGAAATAATTATTCAGAATGATAACTCCAAGTCCGTGATAATTCAGCTGCCTATAATAGCACGGTCAAGTTGATTCAAAATCAAATTAAGATCTCTTTGCACGGGTTATTTCTGGCTCGTGTGATCTGATTGAATGGTCACCCATTGACAGAATGACAGATTGTGCCAGTGTCTGGTGATTATCGTTCTGACACGGTTAGCAAGTCAAGAGTGGCCGCTGCAGACATCTTGAGTTATCAACTAACCGGCGTGAAGGAAGAGATAGTACGCGTTGTAAGAACATTGAATATGTGGGTATAATGGAAAATGTACATTGCTCAATATTTAGAAGATTCGCGTAAGATTCTAACAGTATATAAATTAACTCAGAATCTTATCTTCTAACATAACCCATGATGACGCTCTTTTCCTGCACTTCGTCGGAGCTTTCTTATTATATGAAACAGTAGTCTTTGGCTCCGCAGCCTTTGGCGGCAGAAGATAGTATAGTCATCCCCTGTAGTCATCCCGCTTTACTGGCAAATTACATGACCATGTCAATGCAAATCACTATCCGTTAGGACTCTGTAAGTCTTCAAATTGAGATGAGCAAGACAACATTGTAATTTGTAACATCGCGTGTGAAAATGATTCCGGGATGAATAGGCGCTAATGGCCTAGTGATAGCTGATTCCCATAGAGTTAATTGCAAGGGGAAGCATCTTCTAAAGGATGCGTTATACGTTGAATAAGATGGGCTCGCCTGGGTGGTAGTTTAAGTGATTAGGCAACCATTGAAGAAGGGGACGAAGGAAGTCTTTGGGAGGTTTTTACCCGAGGGTATAAACACCCTTGGCCTGTTTAGAAAAGTATGACGGCGACGATATTAACAGTATCAAAGGGACCCAATGAAGTATGAAAGAACTTATCATTAGAATTCACTAAACCCATTGGAGATTACTTTGCATAGGGCACGTAAGGAGACGAAAGGATGCTGCTTAGATGATTGAGAGAACATAAAGTGCTGCGGGCAAGACAAGGGTCTTCAAAAGAGTATCGGGCGATATCTTTAAAGCTTTTAAGTGCCGTTATCCACAACCAGGAAGTGATTTATTCGGTGAAAGGGAAATGTGCATGACCTGGGTTGACAATTGAAGAGAAAGGGTTTAAATAAGGAAAGGTTTCGAGCTTCTTTGAAGTGATCACGACTTGTTACAATGGCATGTCTGGGTAAAAGTTGAAGGTTAGATGCTTTATACAGTTTGGGAATGAATACGCTGAAGGGAAGGGTATGTCAATGCTGTTCTAGATTTAATCAGTCATACGCTTGGGTGTGATTTCTATTTTTTTAAGATTCAAACTGAGCGGCTAACGGTATACTAATGACACCTAAGGGGATGGGAATAACTAATTGTCAAATGTTGGTGAATTCAAGTCAGTACATCACTCAAAGCATCACTTGGACATGTACGGTACATAAGCGTTATGATCAGTTGATACTACGCTATCCTCAGCACTTTATAGCCAATATTCCTTCTTAAACGACATAAGCTTACATGTACATTGTACATGACAGAAGTTTCACACATATGATAAAAGACAATTAATTCAGCTATTTTCTTCCATAATGTCAAGTAATGGATTAACATCTGTACTCGATAATGTTCTATAAAGCATATCTTTTACACGTATTCTGTACTTTTAGAATAAATTTTGAATAATTGAACATAGGACATGAGTCTAATCCATTTCTGTCGAACGATAAAGATTCTTTGATGACAACAAATAGATAGTGTGATTAGTCGGGCTAAAATTTCCTACTGTAATCCGGAAATACGGAACTGTGAAAACAAAACAATAACGAGGATGATGGTTACCCTACCTTAATGGTCCCGCAGATTCAAAGGAAGTATGATGACAGAAGATGGTAGAGAAATCCAAGCGAACGTGTGCAAGCGACGAGTCTGCCCCACCAGATGGATTGACTCTATTATTGACAAGATATTTTAACCCTCCCTTCCTCATCCTAACTAGCTATTGTGCTGAAAACTGCTATAGGAACGCTGCAGTGAATAGATGAGATTTTCAAAGAGAGTTGAAACTTCGCAACAATGAAACTGTTATTGTTATTACGTTGACCTCGGTAGTGTTGCGAAAGATTGAGGTGACCCAGTGTCAAAGGCAACCATTTTAGCCCAGGGGTAACGTCACCACAATATGCCCAAGAAAATGTGTGCAGTAATTTTGGATACCAAAGGTGCAATTTAATTTTGTTGTCGAACAGATTTTGTTTTTGTGCTTTGTCTAATGATATGCCAAGGACACTTCTTTATCTTGCCTCATCTTAGCACCCATATGTCACGCAAATATGCCACAAATTTGACTGTTGCCCCAGCCGGTGCGAAGACGGTGAATAGAGGAGAGTCTTTGAAAATTGACCATTAAACGACCATTATCGTAAGTCTTGATAAGAAAGGATTAACAACCTCCGAAATATTCAATAATCTAATGTCAGGAATCATTGCTTGGTTATCAAGTTGATACTTGGGCACATTCGACTACAAACTTCGTGCTATGATTATATGACGCCAGTGCATCAGTGATTTGAAAATTCCATGTAGGTTCCTTCACTAGGGCTCAGGCATTTCAAATTTGGCGTTTCCTCTTGGGGTTGCCCCGCTTTGATACTGAGGTGATTGCCAAATATGTTATGCCTGGTGGTCGATTAAATTATGAAGTAGGCTGACACAGTGTCAATGGAATCCTCCCTTCTGCATAACCGCATCGGGGAATCACAAATCCTTTTGGAGAGGTGCTTGGACAATGGGTCAGAACACTTATAAACTCTGAATACGTGAAGTACGAAAACGGTAACAGTTAGCGAGCACAATAAGGAAGAGGGTCAGGCTAAGTCACCTGTGAAAAGCTATAACAGACCATAATGATAGGCAATTTGCGACAGAGACCTAAAATTAAAATTTGATGGAAATAAACGTGGCATCCTTCAGGAATGTGATGTTTAAATCTCACTTAGGGTCCTTAGTGTGTCCTTCAATGTCGTAGGAGTATGGGCTTAATGATTTGTAGCAGCATGGAAACAGACTTTTCGGTTTGCTATGGTCTTCTCTTGCTCATCTATCATAACTGATGAGAGATTGAGACATGGGGAATGTTGTGCTCGGTGACACCTTATTGTGGTAGGTGAAGGCTTTTGTTGAAAACGCTCTGTTCCCTAACCACTGGTTAAGGGTCAGCTGGTTCCATCGAGGGGAGAAACTATGACATCTCCATTCGTGAAGAATTGGCGCTATCTGAAGCATCTCATAGGCGAACTGTGGTTAATGTCTTGAGAACAAACATTAACTAGTAAATCCTTTAGAAATAGATATTTTCATGTCATGATTTGCCATTGCCAGAAGAGTCACACTCTATGCAGTGATATTCACATCTGGATGCTGCCTTATCAATCTGATATGGACATACATGTATGACAAACTTATTACCAAATATTACCAAATGTTCCATATAACCAACAACAAGAATCAAGAAACTGATAAATTGTTCTTTTTGGTCGATAATCAGGAAATTTGATGGTTATGAACACGTCCACGTTCAATTTCTCAATATCTCCATTTGCAACTGTCTAATTCCTATCGGACTTCTATCGGTGACAAGCATGAACACACAACATAGAATCATACTTACAGCTTTGCTGTATCTTGAAGTATGAATTGTAATCCAAAGTCCTTATTACGAAATTACGTTCTCTCGAAGATATCCCGCTCTACCTCTGAAACTAACAAATTGATACAAGCCATGAGTCAAAAGCTAGCCTTTTCAGTCACTTATACATGACGATAGTGCAAGTCGATGCTGAAATAAAGAACTGCTCTTTCACACAACGAATGAACAACAAGCTAAAGTCTTGGCGGAAACAGACATGATGCCCTGTATGGGAAGGAGAAAATTAGGATACATATAGGCAGGATGTTTCTGGCTTTCATGATTTTAAAAAAAATATCCCCCAAGAAGCTTTGGTATGATGTAACCGCCATACAAAATCAACCGTAACCCAAACACAACTACACTTAGCTGGTGGCAAATCACAACTACTAAGTATTTCAATTCATTTTAAGTTATCCGTAATGACGTGTTGATATCTCAGGTCATCCATGGTATTAAGGACGATAGGTCTACAGACCATTTTGCTAAAGATGTTCACCCTGACTAAAAAGTGATATTTTTTCCTGAGCGGATCATGCAACCGCTGTTATCATACAGCCACATATTGAAGGTATTAAGTCGAAACCATTAAGTCATTTGTCACGAATTGGCCTGTAGACCAGATCGGATGAAGGCTTAAGGTGCCACCATTGTTGTTATGTGTCATCGTTAACAGGCATATCGTGGTATACTTGGGCATACGTAATCCACTTACTGAAATGAACAAATGTTACAAAAACCTGACACCCGCACAGAAAGTCCTCTTGAGTTCGGTGTACATAACATAAATGAAGCTGCTCTAGAAGCCACACTGACATATCGCCACGTACATTTCCCACACGGCATAACGATGAAAGTAATTACGGCAATCGGCAGTACAGGAGGCTAAAATAAAACTAAAAGATCTACTGAAATGAACAAAAGGGAAATTGCATAAGGAATACTTACTCAATCAGGCTACTAATCACGGACACGTGCGCACGTGTCTAATCGTCTGTTGAGACGCGTGCGGGCGTTCGCCGGTCAATCTGTTCCAAGAATGCTATCCTCTCCTTGACGTTGGTCGCTTTTATCGAACCCAGTCAATCATCTCTGAACGTCCTCAAGCCCGCCGCTCACCATCACACCTAAAGCAGCATGGCTGCTGAAAGCTGCGCGCTGATTGGTCCATTTATAATAAATGTAATTGGTTGATACTGCTTGATAGAGGCGGCTTTCATACAAATTGACAAACGCCGCCACCAGCAGATGCTGCATTTGGAGTTTGTTTCAGTCAAGTTTAACGCAAATCATCTACACACTCTTTAGCAATCCGTTAATGAATGGCCATCGAATATCCTGCAAGTTAAGGCGAATCTTATATTCTTTAGGGACTACAAGTAAATCAACTGAATCCCTAGGACCTGCAATACCTTGAATACTGGAAGCAAACGACTTGACAATGTCAAGAATGAACAATGCATTGAATGAAATGATAGAAGGGATATGCTGGCTTCATATGAGGGAGGTTGTGTCCCAAGGAGCTTGGTATAATTCGTCATTGAATATCACGTACTGATGCAAATGGCTGAACAATTGTTGGAAACGTATCGTGGAGGGCTCATGGGGTTGCTTTCTTACCAGTAAGCTGTTTTGAGAAAGGAAAATAATGTTACAATAATGTATGAAAACATAAAAAGAGCATCACGTTTCATCATACCATCAAATTCACAATTTGAACCTCCCTTGTTTCACCACTAATTGTCAGAGATACTGAAGAAACTTCGTCACCAACGTCTTATATGTTAGTTGTTGCTTTTATCATATTCTAA
The DNA here is from genome assembly GCF_910592395.1 of Lineus longissimus. Lineage (NCBI taxonomy): Eukaryota > Metazoa > Nemertea > Pilidiophora > Heteronemertea > Lineidae > Lineus > Lineus longissimus. Next base: position 22,296,015 of record NC_088308.1, on the reverse strand, counting down.
TAGGAGACAGGGTATGTGATGTAAAGAACCATTCTCCTACGTCACACGTATTTTGAGCCTTTTGGCTTTGAACCAACACAAATATACAGTTCATAGAGGTTTTTTTCCCTCATAAAAAAGAACAAAAATTCAATGAATATGTTTGAGCTTGTGATGAACCGGGCTTTATTTCCCTGAAAAAACCTATACGGGGTGCATATTTGTGTTGGCTGAAAAATCAAATGCTGAAATATTTTTTCAAAGAGTGCCCAACGGAAAAAAAAGAAGTGAGTGAATTTTGTCATTGGACAGAAAGGAGAAAGCATCAACAATCATAGCTTCAACTCGAATGTTACATTTACCATGACACCAGCCAATTTATATAATAGTGGAACGATATTTCTCTACTGGACTGGCATCATGGTAACTGTATTATCGCCTTCAAGTCAGTCGTACATTCTGTGGAAATGTCATCCATGGAGAAACTTGACCATATGCCCCTTTTAAAATCCGAGATTCCAAACTCGCGGTACCTGATACGAAGATATTCCAAGTCTTCTCTCAAGAGTCCACCTACAGTATTGTCTATAACCACGTGTGCGCGCCATGTCAAGACAATACCACTTCCAGAGGAGCCCGGCAATAGATGGACCATCTGTCAAGATTAATCACAGCATCTCCATTAAAATGTAATAGTGACTTGCCAAGCGGGTGAATATGACCAAGAAAGCACAATCAAATAGCCCCGTTGATATCGACTTTCCAAATGACAATCGAAACGCGTGAAAGCATCTGAAATCTGGACCAGGGTATCATTTGTGCGATATGGCTTAAATATTTAGAAAATACAGAGGCACTAAGAGGGTAAGAGGACACTCGAGTACTTCACGCGGATCTTATTTCAAGTAAACCTTTAAGAAGTGGGGGCCATTGTGCGGGGTTCAGAATGTGGTGTTTTTGGACGTTGGGCCTTGTCTTTGATTTGGGGACGCGTGACCCTCGCGATACCAAAATCCACCCTCGGGCCTGGGTCATATTTTTCACAATTTCAACCAATCTGTTCTGGCTTTGATCGGCCCTAATCTAATTATACGAATCGGCAGCGAAGAATGGTCCAGGCAAATCGGCCGGCATGTGTCCAAAGCAGACAATTGGGATACGTACATCAGTGACCATTGCTACTGAATATCATGAGGCATTAAAGAGGGATTTAGCCTATTTAGATAGTCTAAAAGCCCTCCGGTCTCTTGTGACTCGTGATGAAGAATCGGATGAAATCAGTCAAATGCATTTATTGCATATGGTCAGGTGTTAAGCGGTCCATGGGGCACAGAATCCAGAATGTGCAAATCCCTTTTGTAACGAATTTGTTTAAAATTTTGCTGAATTAAGTGACAAATTTGACACTGAAAAGGAGTTTTACCAATATGAATCATATGGCAATTGCTTTAGTATACGTGAGGGTGACAAGGCAAACTGACCATAAAAACTAAAATCGTACAATGAGCTACATGCAGTAGCATAACTCGTATCAATACGTCGTTCTATCCAAAAAGGAAAACATGTGAAAAATGTGGAAATTATAGCCAAAATGAAAAAAAAGGTGCTAGATGGCTGCCCCGGACCCTGAGGAGGTCTCACATCAAGGGGTAGAAAATATAACTCCTCTTTAACCTTGTGACCATGTAAACCACTTTCATACTGAAAATAGTTAGAACATATTAATTCACAATGATTTCCATATTTCCGTTTGAATATTAAGTTCATTGTATGGCCATTGTATTCAGAGGAAGCCCCCCAAAAGAATGCAGGAAAAGGAAAACACATTTCCTTTCATTCGTCACGTTCATGACCTTGTGTTCACAATCAAGGTTTCTCGGTACGGCATTATCTTTTAAAAATTCTATTTTGAGTTGATAATTCACCTAGCCTCAGGCAGTGATGATGGTTAGAGGATGATCCTTCTGGTATACCGTTGCCATGTTGTCGTGATCATATACGTTATGTAATAACGACCCCTGAGGTATGCTGATATATCAGGTCATTTCACTTGATACATATTTACTCCCTCATGCTAATCTTTTGCACCATTGCCAACCTCTCCCACTTTGACAGATCTTGTGTTCCTTTTGCACCATACAGTCTTCAAAACATCTCCGTACGAGTTTCCAAGCTTCACGGCAGACGCCATACTTCTCCATCCCGAGCACTCGCAAATAGCAATTGTGTATTTATGGAAATGATACGGCTTCATATCTCCAGTCAAGCGAAAGAAACACAGAATTACTTCGAGATGAATGTCCTAAACCGACATCATCTGCATGGCTATTCAGAAGGCCGGCAAAGGAGCAGTTTCTTAGACGCGCGCATATCATATTTTCTTGTATCATTGTCATCTATCCGAAACTTAAGAATAGGCAGGTTCAAGTCCTTCCCAACAAAGACAAAAATCATATCAAGGTGTTCTTCTTCATGTTCTTCAGCAACAAGGATCAAAATTTGATCGCGATGGTTACCATTGCTCGAAGACCAAGCCAATTCAATTTCGACCATATTGTTTTAAAGGCAATAGCACTCGACTACCGTAGTTCAAAATCACAATAAGAAAGGCCATTGGACACTGAGTCAAATGGTCAATAAAAAAGCCATAGTCAGCAGCCAGCTTCCACATCTATAACCAGTTAGATGTTATCAAGTATTGAAAGCGTCCTAATCCTGATTGCATCGCGCAGAAAAAGCCCGAACAGCTCTTTATTCTCGCCTTGTCGACCATTTGCCGGACGGATCTCGATTCCGATATGCAAAATAAGATGTATGGCCCGTCCAATTTCCTAATCCATCTGTCCCGGGTATAATTGTCTTGCCCCTGGGGACGCTCTGGGGTCTATCGTGTTCTGGTTTAGCGCACTCCTACCAACGCGTCATCCGAGTGTCGACTGGCACTGTGGTCAACTGACCTGGGGACATCCCCAAGGCCATGCGGTGACCATAATTGACTGCTCAAGCTCATCTTATTCGTATGCCTTTTTGATTATTCGACAAATTGTTCACCTGTGTTTAATGTGTTGATTATTAGCATATAATATTTTAAGTAAAAGTTATCACAAAACTGGTGGAAATGGCCGGTACTCTCTTTTAGTTCATATCAGGAAAACTGGGCTGCACTTTCCGTGCATAAAAAAGAATTCAGACACATGGTCCAGCTGTTCATGTGTGAAGCAGTTTGCTCTATATATTTCTCAGAGTTGTCAAAACGATGCTTTTATGGTCTCTGGGATGGAAAGTGAACATAACTTAGCGCCTGGTATAGTGGCCAATATTGTCAAACAAACGTCTTCCACAATAATAGCGCTCTTAACAATCACACCCACAAAGTGGTACGTTAGCACCTGCATGTTAAGAAAAACCAAGACGGAGGATGGTAAGTTTGTTAAGAGTGTATTCGGACCCATTCTGACTTTCTGTTAATCCAAAACAATTAAACAGCCGTTTAGGGTAAGCCACCATATTGAGTGTCCGGTTGGTATTTCACCGTACTTAATTTTCTGAGGACTTTCTTGGTGTTCATCTGGTGTGGTCCTTTCACTGAAGAGATAAGAACAATCGACATACGCCGACCTTGCTGCAAGGGGTGGGGGAGTCCTTCAAAAAGGTCCACACCCTGGGCAGTCACGTAGGCAGACCAATTATGCACACTGTCCGACCATCCTCCAAGAACAATACAACGTTGACGCCTATCCTCAGACCACTTAACACCAACAGCGTTGCAAATGAATCCGACCGACATGACAGACATGAAAATGCATGAAAGGCATGAAAGTCTTTAAAAAATGGCATTCATCAGTAGAAATGGAGGAATTGTCTATTCTCGACTCTGCAAGTCTATCATTGATGCTGATTTAAGGGAGACATGTGCCGATCACTGTGCAGCGTCTGTTTTCGCCTCGCCCTATACAATTATGGTCACAATGATATTTTACGCCATGGTGGGTTACAATTGGACCACGTTCGGTTTATTGGTATCTGACAAGCTCGCGACAACCACAAAAAGACCACGAAGAAATGACTCGTCTGCCCCAGCTGGTTTTCAAAATAAAGTTAAATACCCCTCCGCGGCTTGAAAAGACCACGCGATAAACATCAACAAAACGGCCAGGACGAGCGACTGTAGTTAAAATATAACGGCATCGACCACTTTTAACTATTGTGTAAAGTTATTTAGGTTATTTCAGAAAATTCTGAATACAACCCATCGGCGTGTAACAAAATAAATCATAAATCTGTGCCACTTTCTGAGCTGACCACCGAACATATTTCTATGTCGCAAAAGAATGGAATACGCATGCGCGCGACGCTTCGCGTGACATATGGCGGTGTGTGCGATTGATAAAACATAAGTGGCCTGTAATCGGGAGCTCGTCTCCTCCCAATTATAATGCCATCAACAAAGGATGCGTCGCGTGGCTCTATTGTCCTCCGAACAAGAAATATTCGTGAGGACTCTGATGAAATCCTTTGAGCGAAACGACCTAATTTGAAAAGTGAATTAAGCCTGGAAGCTATTGGAGTTTGAAAATAAACAATGTGTCGCGGCGTAAAGTCCAAGTTAAACTTCTTTTAATTGATATAATCTATTAATCGATGCTAAAATGTCCTTATCGTTGCTATGATTTGTCAGGAGCCCTCGGCTGGTAGGCCGTCTCCGCATTCAATGAGTTTAGTTAATGTTTCAACAAATTGAACGAGCACGACATATTGCGTCACTTTACATGATAATGAACGTTTAAAGACAGTTTTAATTACCACGAGTAACGATAAGTGGAGCGTTTCTGATGATAATGGACTAGTACAAAAGTTGTCCCACCTCAGGTTACAAAAGATACCTTCTGTGCTCAACGCTTCCTCTCCGGAAGACGACTTCTTCACTCACATCTCAAGTTTGATAACAAATCAGCATTTACCATAAAGGAAAGTGTTTTTTTAAATTTCACACTGGGCTATTTCTACAAAACAATTCTGTTGCAGATGACCAGTAATCAAAATTGATTCATATTTCAACGTTTTTAAAGAGTTCCTTATACTTGTGTAGCGGGTCAGGCTATGGTTAATTTCGACAAGCCGAGGTTCTGGTCAGACTCAGGCTACCACACCACTTACGGGCTATGAAAAAGGGCTTCAGAATGCAATCGGAACAGTTTTTTGGAATATTTTTCAGCAATTCAACCCATCGAGCAGAGCTCAATATTTTCTTACCATGCCATGTGAGCTTGTGGCCGTATGGCTTACGGTAAAGAGCGGTTCGACAGATGGTCTGGCGATAAAAGACTGCTCGTATAACCATAGATGAGTCTTTGTTTAAATCTTCATCTTTCCACGCGGGGATTGTGGCTTACACTTAGTCTCTGTGTTCCTTGACACTTCCGGGCACTGATTGAAGATTTCATTTCACCCCCAAAAATAGCGTGAATTACAAATAACATTACGGAATACCTAATGCTTTTACATTTCTAGTAAGGCTGGAGCATCGCAGTAACTTTAGCAACGTCTTTGGTCTTGGTACAGTGGACAGTTGTGCTCGTGTTTGGTAGTTACCCCCTATGAATAATAACATAAAAGCTATATTGTCATCACTGCCTTTTTTGTAAAGTTTTCCATTTAGCTTTCATTAAAAGGAAATTAATATGAATATAATCATACCCGATGGACGTGTGCAATGATTTAGTGTGAGGCGCCATGTGTTATAGAGGGTAAAGATTTAGCAAAACAAGAAGGGTTTGCATGAATCCTAGATTACGAGTGTCATGCAATATTCTAATATATCGTAACAGAAATTTTTGCATGCGGCCTATCGTCTGGACAGGAAGCATTTGACGTATTTACAGATGCTTCGGAAACACGTAACAAAAAGCATGTTTTGTCAACGTACAATATCTGAATTCCCGAATGAGAAATTAGAACCTCCTGCAATTTCCTAATTACATCTCATCCATGATGAAGACGATTGCTGTCAACAAAATTAATCTGGGTCAAAAAGACAAACCAGTTTCATTTCTCCGTTACTCTGATTAGGAAACCCGCTGGTTCGAGGCTAATGTTTAATCGCATACTCTCTAAGCGGGTCACTTGGTTTCACCTTTCAATGACGTTGTTAATCTGCATTACGCGCATCTTGACAACTCGCATGCGCTTGAACGGATGGTGAACTCGACAGGGGATTAGAGGGGACACGGGTTAAAACTGACAACTCATTCTTATTGAAAGTGTCATTTTTTTGATTAAACAAAATATTGTTTTAAATTATAAGACTCTGGACAGGTATAGAAAAAGGGATTATTTTAAAGATTATAAGACTACTAATTTCTTTAAGTTCGCCACTGTAAAATACACTTCATGCAAGTGTACACTGTCATATATCATTGTCATCCATTGACTTCACGAGTACACTTCATGCAAGTGTACACTGTCATATATCATTGTCATCCATTGACTTCACGACATTTAGTGTAAATTATCAAAATCGCCCTCCTTTTCGCTCTACGCATCACCAGGTATTTTAATCTGAACAGAATTCTATTTCAAAATATCCTGGAAGGAAACAAATATTGAACCTAGCCAACGACTTGGATAGATTTTAATTAAAGTCAAATAGTTACTCCTAAAAGACAAATGTTACTTCATCATCAACTACGAGGCAATACTATCAACCAATCAAAAGTCTTTCATCCATCAACTTCAGACCACTTTTATCAGCCAATCAGAAGTGCCGCATCCAGTCATTTGTCAATACAACTCATTAAGTGACGCAAGGTCAAACTTTCAGAGGCAATGTTTAACCGGCCTAATGAACAAGAAGTTGATGTGAGGAAGTTGTGGATTACATTTGAATATTAAACCGTCGTGTGTAGACATCACATTTTGGCGCGGCCTTGATGCAAAAGATGCTATATTCTGTAAGCAAGATTTGTCATTCAGTATACCATTATGTTTATTTGCCCTGCCGATTTATGCCTATCCTGACCCCCATGAAAGCTGTCCCATGGGGGTCGAAGGAAGGAAGGTGTTGACAATCACAATAATAGTACGTAAAAGCCAATCTGTGAATTTTTTGGTTGATTTCTTTTTGCATCAATGAAGCATAGACAAACAGACAGAGTGTCCAACTTGCCAATTAGACCACGAGAGGAATAAATCAAACATTTAAAAAAGCATGTCTTGATATTAATATGATCAATGACCAAACCCATCAAGATATGCCCTTTAGACCTTGCAGAAAATTGCATATCTGGCCAAGCAATTTTACTGGCTATTTGGGCAGCATTGACCAATCTCGCAGTATTTGTTGCCTCTCGCCTAGCGGCTAGCAGGTCAGATTAACACGAACTTGTGACACATGTCAAAATTCTTGTGCTGGGATTGGTGATGTGGTGGCCAGGAATGGTCGGTCAGACTGCTGGCGGAGATGAGAAGGCACGGTCGAGTGCGCCCATGCTGCATGCCATGACAATGATTGAGGGGCCTGAAGAACAGAGATTGATCAATGGGGCACCTTGAGTTGAATATTCTTTCTCTTTTCCCCATGGGTGCCCATCTGACCATCATGATTTATCATAAACTTTCAAAGTAGCATCGATTCGGCCATTGATTCTAGGCAATCATATTCCACTGAAAAAAATACCAATTTGTGAGTTACACTGAGGCCACGGCCGGCAGAGGACTTTTTCAGATGTGCGATTTTCAATCCCGATGCAACTTAATCAAGTTTTTCGCCAAGGCGCCAAGAATTGATACCATTGAAAAAGTTAATCAATAAAACAGATCGATTTTCGCATTCAATTTTGACAACTTAACACGTTTGTTTTTCGGCAATTTTCTTCAAACGCGGTCGATTTGATTCATCAAGTCTTCGAATGGTTAAGGTGAATTAAATTAATGTTTCTTAGTGTTAAACCGAAAAATCCGGCGATCCCATATAATGCTTTTACAAGACAAACATTGAAATAAAACAAGTGTCGAAAGAGCTAATTCATTTTGCACTTGTTTGATATTTCTATACATGTACACGTAGTATTTTTGGCCATTTTGTGATTCAACGGCAAATGTTTCTAACGTTCTCTCAACAGCGAGTTAGAAATTCTCGCAGTTTTCTTTATCTTTCATCGAACATGACCAGAATGATTCTGACTCTCTCCCGGCATGGTGTTGATCATTTCACCAAATGACCACACTGACAACATCACGCCAAGAAGTATTCCTCAGTTCACAACAAGGCTAAAAGCAAGTAAATTGCTTTAAGTAAAAATTCGCAATATTGATATGGAAAATGCTCACATTGGGCCAGCGGTTAGCCAGATGATAAAATCATCTCCCCGAAATATTATTGTTTCTAGAGAAAATGTGGCCAGGGGGCCCTCTTAGAATTAATCAGGGGGCCAATTTGGTCGAATCTGGTGTCCTGTGCCCTGGGCAACAAATCAGCGTCTCGCCATATGAAATTGTTCTGTGTTTGATTTCATTGCTTGTCCTGATTGGGCATATTGACACAAACCTCGGGTTATGGCGATATTCTGGCGAAACACCCAGCTGGATGAAAATGTTTAGAAGATGCATTTGTTCGAACAAAATTGGCTGTAAGGATATATGTTTATGAATAAGAACACGAGTTGTCCGATCTTCGTTGACGGGTTTGAACTGAATCGCCGAGTTACGTAATCCGGAACAACAGATAATTACACGCGTCTATACATGCTTCCCGAATATTGGTGGCTTGCATTGGAACTAACTTTTTCCCCCTTGTCCGTCATTTAAGGCATTCAAGTGTGTTGGTCAACCATGACTATCTCCTTTGTCCCTCCACCATAATGCCTAGTTTCCCCTTATGACATCACTATTTCGGACACTCAGCGCCCCATTTCTGGAAAGGTGTATACGTGCGCACATATTGATATGATATCTCCAATGAGGACAATCTTACACCACTAGACGCGAGGTTCACAGCACCGAACCTCAGGCAATATGTAAAGCTTCCAATAACATTATACAAACCTGGTCACACCACCAGGTAGAATTCAATAATCTATAAGGCCAATCTAATCGCGACGGAGAACAGAATTAGGCAGACCATTCTGACCCCTCGTTAACCTCCCAATATTTTAGGTAATTCCTTTACCAGGGAAATGAAATCAAAAATCAACGCTTAATGTATCAAACTATCAGATTGTCTTTATTTACACATGGCCTGATGTACAAATGAAATCAAGTATTAATGTCTGTGTATCTACATGTCCCAAAATGTACAATGATATATGTTGTGATTTTGTATTTGAATACCATGTTAAATGAAATTCTAACTTGTGGCAATGAAATGTTTTTGTAGCGTCAATCTAAACTTGTAAACGTTTGTCCTCTCAGCTTGGGTGCCATTTGATCATGGTCAGCATGTTACTGGCCTTACATCGGAATAATGGTTAGCTGACCTGCTAGCTTCCTGATTGACAATATTTATTCGGAGTGATATTCAAAAACAAAAGTACAACTTGTATTTTTGTACACCAAGTATAAATCTACACTACCGCCAACTGCTCTGTCGACTATTGATCCTACGTAACAAGCTTCTGCAGTATATCAAAGTATAAGACAATATAATATGTGAAGATATAACAAGTTTTCCAAAAGTATCTTCCAATTACAAGTTCTTAGAGCAATTTGTCACAAAGGACAACTATACAAGCTTGTCTGATTTTTTTGGTATTATTATGTTACTTTATGAACAAAATTGACTTTGAACTGAACAATATTTATGTACAGGAGATCACATGGTTGATGATACATGTACATAGCAACTTCGTCAGTTATGAATTTATAATCGATTGTAGTCCAACTTTGTCATAACAATATAAAAGTTATATTTCGTTGCAGCCATTGAACATATTAGTTATTAATTTAATCATTTTCTACTTTTCTAATAAAAGTTGATCAGACAAACAAGTATTATCATTTGACAAAAGCGAATTAAATAACTGTAACAATAACTTATCAAAAAACATTCGCACTCCGATACACTTTGGTCATTCACGCACACCCCTAATCAACTTTATCAACAGGAGGCAAACACCGACACAAGGAGACACCTTAAAATATAAGATCCACCGGACGTTCCAAGCCCCACATGTATATACAGGCCAAGTTCCGACCGCAGAACGTGGAACTACATGTAGGAACGTGGAGTTTTGACCCGGGACTTTAGAGCAGGCTGTTCCCGATACAACTTGCACTCTCACACAACATTCAACAAAAACCACTCAATCAGGGATGAAAGTCGATATGCAGGTAGTCTTAACCAAAAATCCGTGATTTTTTGCTTTTACTTTCTTTGTTACCTAATGTTTGCGTGCACTGGCACGGACTACTGTAGAAGGTACAGTACGTCCCAAAAAGATATTCCACTCTTTCAGATAACTACATGTACATGTCGGGTACTGCAAGTTGCCGACACAGACGTAACCTTTAAGTTGGGAGATCAGCTTTCACATATCCCCATTCACACCACACGTATTTACACGAAACAGGTTAATCATAACACAGGTCGAACTCGATCGCTGTGGTATATATCTCCATGCCAGTGTAACAGTCTCTTTTAAGATACTGTGCGACCGTCCCACCATTACAAACTATATCTATATATTATATAAGATGCAAGACCTTCTTGACTTTCTCTTATCATGGAAATATCGACAGCAGCAAACAGATTAAAAATCAGTTGAGGGTAAAACTACATCTTTATCAATATCTGGGTGACCAGTTGATATATGCAACAGATCCACTTGACAAATCTATTGCTCAAAACTTCATATTTCTGTTATATTCCCAAAAGGATTCTGTTATCTTTCTTCAAATTGTGTTAGAGTGGATTAATTGCATCGAATAAATGTAGTCCTTGATGTAGCAGTCGATACAAAATTTAAAGGTCTCGTCTGTTCCTAAATTTTTTTTTTGAGTGGTACGCAGAAAATTATAAAATACACGGCGTGATACAGTAATTGCACAGGCCATCATCAGCAACTCAGATTATTAGCAGCGTCGTTTCTTGAACCCATATTATACACACCTATGTTTAATTCATATTCACTATAGGACTACATGTATATTCAAATCAATATGGAAAATTCAACTGTCGTCAAGTATTCACTTGACCTTTAAACGATACGCCGCTTCGGAAGCAAAGCTACAAGTGGCAGTTTGATAAATAGTCGTCCTGGGTACGAGTCAAATGTAAATCTGCCTCATCATGCACTTATCTCAAACTGGTGCCTAATTCCGACCAAGTTCTCCTTTAATCCTAGCGTCATATGCAGTTATTCTTGGGCCCGATCTCCACATCGGCACCAGGCACGCTGTTTATTACTCGCAAAGGACCTCCATCGCGCCCGTTCGTTTCATTGAGTCTTTTTCGAATGTCTCCATCTGCGGAAAGGATTGTCTCAAAATCCCCTCTACGGGTACTACCTGTCGCTGGTGAAGATCTACGGCCAGCTAATGGTGTTTCGGTGAAGATGTTATCGGACTTCATGTCACATATATCAACCAGCTTGCGACATCACTACTCCAAAATCAAACTACGCAAAAGGTAGTTGAAAATTTTGCAACTAAATCTTATTAAACAATGCTGGCATTTGGAATTCTGAATTAAAAACTCAAGTTGAAAATAAGAACTTTTTCATAAAGTGTGGAGTAAAAATGCGTTTTTAGCAGTTATTGAAGTTGCAATCAACATACGTTTTCAGTCACGCCAACTTCTGTTTAAGTCTGAAACAATGGTATGGTGACTTAAACCTGGACATGTTGGGTGAAGGACAAGCATGTCCTAATCGACGGTACGGTCATAACGGTAGGCGTTTTGTCGTTGCCATACAAAAACAGGAAAGAAAGCGAGACAAAGGTTCGAATCTGCAAACAATTACATAATGTTGACGCAATTCGGCAATGGGAAAGAAGTCAATCTTTCACGTCTTCGCCAATCATGTCACAGCATTTCTCATCCAAACATTTTTCCATAACGATTGCATCACTCTGTACAAATTGTGTCAAATTCTTGTTGCGCTTTTTGACATTTGGAAGAGAATTAATTAGAATTTCATAATACCTAAATTCCATTGAAGCTGCAGCAACTACATGCTTCTTTAATCAAATGAAAAGAGAGGTTTAGTTAATGATAAATTTAGTGTCATAGAATGGTGTATTTACGACAAGAAAGTTCAGAAAATTGTTGACGGCTAAAATCAATACTGCAATTTTTCTTATTCGTATTTATAACTACATTAAAATGGATAGCAAATAGTTTAATGTGAAATGAACGGTCCCAAGTGGCTCAACATAGCGCGACTTCTGCATGTTTCAGACCATCGCTCATTTCCGTGACGTTCAGTGCATCCGGGATCAAGAAATCGGGATCGTCCGGGCAGTAACTGAATCCCCTGTGATTTGAAACGTACTACACAAGATAACCAGATCATTCTTAATCCCTCCATGTGCTCAAAGGTGCTATAATAAATTCCTCTACCAACAAATTGCCACCGATGGGGAATTCACTTCGGTGATTTTCTGAATGGCTTATGTTTGAAACAACCATGATATTGCAAGTTAATCCTTCAGGCTTCGTTTATGTCTACTACTTACACTGTCATTGACTTTGGACTAAGAAAACTACTACGTGTTCGAAAATGAATCTGACACTTTGGATGGCCAATAAAGACGGCGAAAAATTACCGATTTGCGGTTGATAATTATTTTAAAGTTAGTTCTCGGGAACAATATCGTAACTATTTTTTACGGAAGTTGGTAATTTATTGCCAACTAAACTTGCCAACTTAAAGATATACCCTCAGTTAAAAATTGTAAAGCAGATTTTGAAACACGTAATATGTACTCGTTCGCTTTGGTACTAAAGCACTTCGTTTCGTGAATGAACAATTCACTGCCATTCAGCATATCAAATAAGATTGATTGGATATACAGGGGAGAATCATTCTAAGACGAAAATTAAACCAGTGTTTAACAAACTCGCAGAAGTTTTAAGCTAAGGAAATAGCTATTGGAGACATGTAATTGCAAGTCTGATGCGTCAATCCTGCGTTTCGGGTATATCCGACTGATATGAAAAAAAGTCATACAATTAATAGACTGCTATATTCTTTGAGCTGCAGGTTTTGAAGTCATTGAGCTTTAAAAAGCATTTTCACAGATCACAAATCCCCTAATTTGTTTTTTTCTCAAATGCTCTTTCAAAGCCTCGTTGATCATAACGGTATTGGAGAAAAAAGATTTTCCTTATTTCAACTAAACAACTTATATTCAGAAGAGTCTGGTCCGAGCATATCAACACTTTATTGGAACTTATACATGTACTTATACTTGTACGCAGAGGAGTCTATTCCCAGTAGATCAACGCTTAACATTTGGAAGATACAATGTACGAAGATAATGTGGAAATTACACGTTGGAGAACGTGTTCCCAAGAAAGCGTTTTAGAAACTTTGTAAAACAAATCTAAGGCTTATTGCTCTTTTTTGGGCAGTTTCGCTGGTAAAATCTCTTTCGACACCACCAAAGTCAACATTACAATGATCCATTACAATGATGTGCCGCAAGTTGCTTGGAACACGAGTATGGGGGCTTGCCCAGCCACTTCTCTTCACATTTCCTTGCACGTTCAGGAAGCGTTATATTGGGTTTCTCTCAATGACCCTGAAGTGTGAATGATTCCTATGAATGTTCGAGATCATCAACGATGTCAAATTTTCATGTTAAAACAAATGAAATCTGTCATTATTATATGAATTATAAATTACAAATTTTTCTATAAAAATGTCTACAAATAACCTTTATCATACACTCGTGATCATGACCTCACAGTCCGAAGCTTCATCACTGCTAGCCTCGATTTGAGATTTATTGCGTTTGCGCATGCCCCCGTTTTTCTTTCGCTTGACCTTGACCGCTTGGCCGTCTGTTTGTCTGTTTGTTTGTGTGACACCACTGGCTGAACCATTCGGACCATCCTGAAAATAAAGTTTACCATATTGTGCAAACATTATACGGACAAGGACAAAAATGAATCAAGCATAAGTCGGATATTGACTCTGAATTAAGAGAGGAAACATACCTAAATGCTATTCTAAGACGATCTGCCGATGTTGCATGAAGGATTGTGGGCATAATGAAAACCATGTTTTGCTAAGTGTACGCCATACAGTAGGATGGCTATAACACACTTGTACCACGACCCTGAGATTACGGGGGAACGCCCAGACTCATCCAGAGTTGACATATAGCACAGTATTTGCAATAATGTAATATGTACATTCAAGTAACTGCGTTTGACATCTATGAACATAAATACACATGCTTATTCATTATAGCACATGTAGTATGGATAGAGCTTTTAAGTATCTTCGTTTTGAATTAAATGCCCAGTGAAAGTCAACTTACGTCTATTTGTAATGTTCCCCTGCTTAGCCCCTCTAACATCGATTCCTCACTGTCAGAGCCCTGTTGTGAGTGTTCGGACCCGCTCCCCGAACCGGAGTACTCATATCCCTGCATCGCTAAGTTTTTCTTCTTTCTGTGAGCTTTATACATAGTCCGAACCTAAAACGAGAGAGATAAGTCGCAATTTACTGTCAAGGCCAACAATGATGTTCATATTGCTCGAGTAAAAATACTATACATGTACATGTACTTCTTTATTTCATGACCAACGCGAATTTCCGACACGCAATTACAGTAAAAAAACACAATTTTTGAATGTTCACTTCGACCTTACAACCGAACCCAAACCCCCAGATACCTGCATTAAACTTTTATTCGTTTTTTTCCGTAGTTTTCAGGCGTCTTCTCTCATGCACTATCCGTAGGGGACATCATTTTTAGTGAGATTATAATTTTCTCCAAATGATCCTGCAAATTCGCAGACAATGGCCGAAACATAACCCGATGCTAAGTTGAAGGCTGTATCTCAATTTCACCCATTGTTGCCTCATACTCTGTAACAACATCCGCCGACATGACTATGGAGTAGGATGACCAAGCATTGATCAGCCCCGCGAATCAGTCACCATACGAACGACCACAGTTGCCAATAATATTCAACGGGACAAACAGACCGTCTCAGCGCTGACCAATATTGAAGATACGCAAACTTTATGGTTTTGCATTTTGTCTGATTGTTGGTCGAAGCCGGAGAAGATTAATTTGTGAGTGTGATACGCTTGGTACACAAATGAAATAAATCTTTCCGCGAGATTTGGGTGGCGATGATTTTGTTTGCCAGTGAATAGAGATGTTCGCGGATTGGAGTGTCACTACGAATTAGGGTGGTTGCGCAGGTCAGAAGCGCTTGCGAATCCCAATTAATTACCATATCCTTGTCAATAGAGCAATGAAATTTGCCGGAAAATTTTGATTAATTCAATAAAGCTCATTAGCTCTTGTTGCGGCCGAGAGCGACCCGATCGCCTCATTGTTCACTGCCGTTTTTACCACTTCATTAGTGGGAGATAGATTTGTGCGACCCATCTCCACTGCTTCATCAGCCCGTCTTAGACGTCACCTGCCAATGTGACGACGTAACTGTTTGTGTAAGTCAACGTTCCTGGTGACAGAATATCGGAATTTAGCGCCCTAGGGTGACAGCTGTTTTCATTGGAGCAGGAGATAACGCGGCAACGCGCGATTGGGGTCTCAATGTCAGCTTCCAGTACGGACGAATAGTGTTTGTTAAGCAAAATTGACAAACATTCGCAGTGATTCGCCTGTTGAACTATTGTGCAAGTTTATTCACTTTATTACCTCATAACCCGATATAGAGCGTAATTTTCTTACCAAGCTTGGCAAGTTTATTTCTAATTCGAAGCGGGATTGGTATTGACTTGTCTGGGTAATGCTTTGTCAAAGTGTCATCGGAGCTGAATTGAGATGTTGCATAAATGTGTTAGCTATGGCAGTCATGTCTTTCAGGTTTATTTGGAGATAAAGAGACAAGTACTTCAGCATAATGATAGATGCATAGTTATATCATATCATGTCAGAATCAGTTAACTGTAACAGAGAAATTGAATTTATTGAATATATTAAATAGTCAACAAAGTATCCCTGTCAAATGTAATTCCTGATGAAACAAATGCCATATTGTTATTATACATAAATGCTTGTGATACAGCGTTTCCTAGAATAAAGAAAAAAGAAAGTCTGGTATCATATATTTGACAGGCAAAATCAGTAGCCCTAAGGAAACCAAGTGTACAGATTCGATTTTCAATATGTAGAACCAAGTATGACTTACATGGAACAGTTCCTGCTATTTGACGGATTTGGTACATAGAATACGTAGAACAGTTCATTTTTTTAAAATCGCGATTGGTTGGCCACATTTTAATGACCACTGATTCACATATGAGTCAACTTGGATGCCAACGTATCTGCTGTTCGTAACAATATATCGTGAATTCGTGGTTCATTCAGTGTAATCTAAGCTGATTTTTACAACATCCTTCAGACGACATTGGTACAGCATCATCATCGCGTTACGTTAGAACGCGCCTGTCATGGCGGCTTATTGCCAGCCATGTTAATTATCTATGGGGGTGCCGGGTTGCGTCTCATAGGGATGATATTCGCGGTTTTCCATGAATACTTAATAAGGAAATGTGTTTGTAACAAGCTTTAATATAGCGGATTACAGGTAGCAGACTGTCCGTGACGGGCAATGAATGCAGCGTGAATCTTAGTGTAATCACTCTAAACACCGATAGAAATGGCGGCGTTACAGATAGACGTCTCACGAGGGATTATCACACGACTTCACCAAAACAGATAGCAAATGTTCTTATCTTAGCTATCCACGCTGGTCTATTTGACATTTAAGGAGGAGGTATCAAAATACGGTTTATCAGGATTGGTTTGGTAATACTTAAGGCATCTTTGGAAAAGATGTTTGGCCATTGTACGTGACAGTTAAGCTGATCGTGGACATTAGCTGTTAAGTCTAAATAGCTTAGTTAATGCATATTGCCATAATGCTTTTGAACTCGTGACATCTCTTGAATGTGTTCGTGAATGTTGG
This sequence comes from Lineus longissimus, assembly GCF_910592395.1. NCBI lineage: Eukaryota > Metazoa > Nemertea > Pilidiophora > Heteronemertea > Lineidae > Lineus > Lineus longissimus. The sequence goes on along the minus strand of NC_088308.1, from coordinate 22,278,920 downwards.
TGTTATGAGGGAAGTGTGTTGCGAGAAAATCGTGTATTTTAATCAAGAAAAAAGGAGAAGGCCCTCACATCATTTCTAACCCCGAAAAAAGTTGAGTCTTGTCTTTCCTTTCAAGGTGTCTAATACAAAAGTCTGGCGCTCCTATATCCATGGCTGATCATATGTCCGTTGCCCCGGAGGGTCTTAAGTGGGGTAGAAAGCGACGAATGCATGAGAAACGCATGTATAAAGTGTATGAAAAAGTATCGATGATGTATATTCTATACAAATGTAGCCTCCAATTCCCCTTTAAACAACAAGCAAGCGTGCACCTGCATATCGTCACATAATTCCAAGTGACACATTGTCGTGTTATCACGTTCACATCTATTTCCAAAACACGTATAGTGCAATAAAAAATGATATTCGAGAAAGGAAAGTGTTTTGGACGTGACTGTTACGCCTTCTCCGTAATTTGCAATATATTGAATAGATTTTAGGGGACCAGATGCCTGGGGATACCGAGGCATGGTTCTGCCGTCCGAGGCGTTGGCGCCGCATATGGTTTCTCCTTACACCAGATTGAACAAAAACCTGTTAAGGTTTACACCAGTAAACATACATCAAAAGCCAACCTGCATGCTGAATTCATTAAGTGGCTGTATCTCATTTCTTAATCGTAAAGTGACACGGGTTACTCGCCCCAAGAACCAACCAAACAAATGGCTAAAACGTTAATTTCTCCTCTACGGAATCAATGCGTACCCTTTAATCAAGTGGTCGCCTCGCCTATGCAAATATCATCTAGAACAAGCTGGGGCATCTCAGGGGCCATTCTTCGAATAATATCCCTGAATGGTGAGCGTGTGCGACCCACGTGCCCCTAACGCATTAATCATGGGCCATGTTTATCGTGCCCCACCCGGGACAAAACCAAATCCTTTAAACCAAACAAACAGATGGTTTGGCCGCGTGTCGCACAGAAGTCAAATCTTCACGCGAGTGGTAAAACACGTTATAATGCTGGTAAGATTTCTAAATGGGTCTCCTTCACTTAGCAAGGTGCAGCATCTTCATGCCTTCATTCCACAAACACTGTGCTTTTGATCCTGTATGCCTGCCTACGCGGCCAGTCATGCAAGGGATGAGGCATGACATGTATGTCGGTTATGTTGTCATTTTGAGGGCCTGATATTTCCTAATAATACCTTGAAGTACGTCCAATTCTACATCATCTACACAACGTTACTATGTGTTTTGAACACATACAATATGTAATTGAAAAATCCCAAGTTCAAATTCAAGATTTTAAGAAATAAGCTGGCCTTTACCGGAAAAAGGCTATGGAAGTGGGAAAGGTGTCATCATTTGATTCACGCCATTCGTCATGAGATGACTCTGGTATGATGACTGCAGCAAATAGGGAATATTTCACGTACTAATCGTCAACTAACAAACGGAGATGTAGACTCGATTGTACGGGTTTCGTTGTACCAGTGCCTTCAATGTGTCCTTAAAACTCATCTGGCAACATATTCTCATTAAACTAGTATACCCCAGAGGGGCTTACACAATATGAGACGGCGTTGCCGTAACGCTGCTCAACCCCTACCCCTGGGACCCCAAATATGAGCAATCTCCAGATCGGCGGTGCGTTCACTGTTAAATGACTCTCACCATGGCAGACTGTCATTAGCCGAGATTGGGTCTTTTGAAAACCACGCCAGTGGAAAAAGTTTATTCATGAAAATATATGTTCTCAATAATTGGCGCTTTTGCTAATGGCTAATATCTCATTCGTGGACTATACGTTTGTAGTGACAAATTATGCGCTGGTGGCTGCCAACAGGGACCCTGCAGCAGCATAGAATGATCCCCATTCTTTCCTACCATCTGCCAGCTTCGAAAATGAACAACACGACAATAGTACCTCTGACATGCTCGTTGTGTGCTGGGTAGAGGCGGCGGCCCACTGTGGCGGAGGCTCAATGCACGACTGGAAGAGGCCATCCGCCTTGGTATATGATACAAAGGTGCACCCGGGCTCGAGGTGAACTAAGGTTAGGCAATGCTGATGTGATACAGTTAATGTTGATTCGTTAGTAGGCCAAATATCCCCACCTTAAAGTACGTAAGGTGAAATGTTGTCACCACAGTCTACGATGTCACCCAAAAATAACGAAATAAAAAAAAAAAAATTTGAAAGAAATGTTTGCAGTAATTTTGATACAAGGAAATTAGAGCTAGAGATCTCTTGATGAGTAAAAACATGTATTTATTTGCATGTGATTGTTGTTTAAAGGTATCTCAATGTTTTATTGTTAATGTGCTATGAGACACCTGTGTCTCATCTGCCACTTATGCACTAGTTCATATGGCGGGGGACATTGCAAAGATCGTTGACTAATGAATATAGGTCTATAGACTTGGTCCTCCTAACTACTACTTACGTCAATACTATTTTAAGCCAACAGACTTCTTTCTAGAGAATCTTCCTCTTGACATTAGTGAAAATTGCATTATATTTTGGAGAAAACACAGCAGGGAACAGACGAGCACACCATCTCACAATTACTAGACCGAGAAAAAAGAACGAGCTAGTTTCTTTCTTTTTCTCCATTTCAAACATATGAAATGATGGTTGACGACGTAATCTGCCATCAACCTGTCAAACTCCAGGGATTCCTCAAGAGTTACACTTATGACAAATAAGGAAATACGACCAAAAAAACCCGCGATAAACTGACAGAAAGATTAATATTTATGTGGAAAACCATCTTTAGATTTCCTATTCCACACACGGAATCATCACACGTATTGTGTCGTGGTTCACCACCACAAAGAATGTTTAATGTGCTTCTTCAAGTTTGCATTCACTAGTTGAAGATGAATCATATCCTTAATGAAAAATAAACAGAGATATTTATGCGTTTTCGTCGCGAGATTTAGACGGGTCGGGTGATTTAGAATATGTTAATGGGTTCATTCTTCATGGCAGAAGATGCTGGAGATATCAGTTACAGCGCAAACCACTCTAAAGCAATTCATTTATTCTGTCACGCACTCTGATAATACGCAACTTAAATTTGAGCGGAAAAACCGATGCAATATCGTAACGTAGTAAAAATGAAATTACTGCTGACATGGCGATATTCTTGCCCTATAGTAATTGCCGGATAGAAATTGATGACTTTTAAATTGGTGATTCTTTAGGGGTGTCGATTTTGTTTGAAGGTAATGCGTCAAAGATGCGCGGGTTTATTGCTTAATGAAAAGAAACTGACTTCTTCATCTTTAAGAAAGTTTAGTGCCATTTTTTTCTTATTTGAGAGTTTGTTCCAAGACAAATTGTGTAATTAGTCAGGTCAAATTTGACACTTAAATTGCCTTTTTATGCTCACTGATTTTTACGGAAAACAATGCATGAACTTACCTCATCGTTCAGAAGAAAATAGAAAACTAAAAAGAAGGAACCCTGAAAAAGAAACGAATATTCTGGAATGATCTCTCAGACAAGTGTCATTTAGGTGATTGTATTCCCTGTTATCTGCTGAAGTGATATCTCAGCGAGAATGTCGGCATTGAAAACAATGTTTAATCTCCTTATTTGGTCTATGGTCAGTGTCAATCCAAGACACATGAAGCCTTGTTTTCTTAAAGATCAACCATTTGCTCCTTGCATGTTTCACAAGATTGTCACCACACAGCAGACCGGTGGGAAACCCATTTGGTATATAATGACGAAAAGAAGAGCAACGATTTTAGTGTATTTACCTGTAAAATATTGAAAAGTGCAAATAGGTATTTGATGATGGAGCCTCTCATTTTTACCGATATGAAAGCAAACGCCCACATAATGGTCAGAAGGATCAACTGCGTCCATAAGGCCTTTGTGTGAATTCTGAAAATATAAAGTTTCGAATAAGCTTTTTTGAAATGAATGGAGATGGTATAATCGGGTCTGGGTATCGGCAATATTGATCACTTAACTCCTTTTCGGCTTTGCAGCTTTACACTTTTCCGTGTTTCCTTTAACCACTATACCATATAGATCCGCCGCGCGTCTTTCCCTGTATGCTGTAGAAATCTGACAACGATAACACTTCCCAAGTCTGAACACCAGCAATTGAAGGTACTATAGGATACAAGCACGGGACTTGATGATGAGGCATGGCGCTTTTGTATACTTACAATATAATTTTGTTCGCTTTTTCATTTTTTGTATATGAGCTTTCATGGTGCTCTTTTGCAGTAAATATCAATACGAGGATGGAAACCTGCAACAAGAAAGTAATCCCATTTTAATCTTGTGGGGAAAAATCATAAAGAAAAGAGAGAAAAAAATCAAAACGACTTTGGTATAGGGATTGCGAAGTTGTTGCCTTTTTGTTTTTCTTTGACGTTCTGATGTTGTGACAGCTCCACACTCAAGCTATGTTTTTGTGTACGGCTCAGAGTAAGGGGTGCTGTCAAATAAGCACATGCGAGTCGTAGCTATTGACATTTTCATGGCTGTGTGAAAATAATACACTAAAAGTACTTCTTCTTGTTACGATAACTAAGTTTAACGAGTTAATAGGAAAGTTCAAGCAGCTGGACGATTCACTGATATCATTTTACGAAATAACCACCTTATCCATTTCAATGCGCAAACAAAGCAAAAGTTTACTTTACTAATTAGATTAGGTGGAGCCCTGTTCAAACTAACTAATAAACCGATATCTGATAAGGTCAGAGGTCAGGTAAAGAATGAGTCAATCGCGACGTCTCTTGGTTCGAACACCGTATTGGGCGTCACGACAAATGTTTCAATCAACTACTGGATCACATTGCGAAGATAGATTGTCATATTGGTCATGGTCGGGGTGTGCCATGGACATAGATCTTGTCATTTATTCACAATCTGTCATCGAAGCCCGCGACGCAATCAAAACATCGGCCGGACACGATGGGGAGATCCAAGATACCAAAAAGATACCCTTCTGGCTCGCCGCTCTTATCAAATGACTTTTTAACTCAAACTGATTTTACATACAAGCTTCAATTACGCTTTTGGAATGACGCCTTTCCTAGAGATCGTATTCGAGATATTGGGCTATCGGATTGACTCGGTTTATGCAAGAGAGCCATAAGTTGAAAAATCAGCACAATCAAGTTGATTGCTTACTTTTAAAGTCAAAACGTCACCACTTGGTTAGTTGTCAGGGTTTATTAGTGGATCGATTGCGATCTCTCAAGGCATCAAATACGAGCCTGTCATTGATGAACGCTGACCCGATTGGTTGAGTTCAAGCCCACGCGAGATGCAGAATTAACAGCGTATTTCGTTCATTGCAAAATAACTGCTTCGTTGGTTCGAACTAAGTTTATTAATCTCTTACCAAGGTTAAATTGAGATGCGCAATGGTACTTAAATTAATGTGCATTCGTGGTAGAAAAAGACATGCGTAGTTCGCTAGTGATTGATTGTAAGATTTTAAAGGACTGGTAAGACATTAATTCAATAATTCCGGGCAACTTCAATCCTTCATCAACAATCTTCACAACTGAAGCAAGATAGCAGCCAGTAACAGCAGTTGCGTAACTCTACAACATGATCTCTACCCTGGCATATTTACCTTGCCGAAGGTTCACATCGGTAATCTACACCAGCACGGTCATCATCTTCAAATTCATATTTGTAAATATCATATTTCGATTTGTAATATCCTCTTCCAACCTATCAATGTTGAATTTATTTCCTTATAATGGAACAGTGATTTCTAATCGGCTCCAAACACATGATGCCCATGAAAAACTACTCATACCATTCAAACAGATTTAAATCGCCCCCATGATTGAGGAGGAAATATCCACAATGTGTTGGTATGTAATTTGAATTTGTCATTTCAATTTGAATTCAATAGGAACGCAGTTTGGTTATTAAGTGAGAAAATATGAGTTTGCTCAAGAAATGTGGCGGAGGGAATATGCTCCTCAAGTTTATATGTCTGGGGTTGGAGCAGGTGCAATCCTTAAAATGGATGCATAAGTCCGGTATTTTTCTTTTAGCGCTCGCGATATTCATATTGTAAGACGAGCGTTTCAAGTATAGGTCGGCTCAAAAGTTATTAGCCGAGCTGGAGTAAATTCAGACACTCAGAATTAAAGAGTATAGGATGGCCTTTCACGCCATTGGGGTTTTAGAACAGGTACATGTAAGCTGGTTCGTATGATTTTAGCACCAACGTGTTAGGCACGTTGCAGAACTCCTGTCTCGGCCGCTGATCATCATGCTGAGCATACTTTCTACGTGGTTTAATTGACTGGTTGATACTTACTGTGATAATACCAACGGCTGGACCTGCAAACAACCAAACATACTCCCATGCAATCCAACACCTACAAAATAGGAGAAAAGGAAGAAAATCGTAAGACCGAAGGAATTATGCAGCACATGGTTTCATCTGCAGTTTATTTCTAACCCCAAATAACATTGACTTTTAGAAGTTTGCTCAGGTGAAAAAAAACAAAACGTTTAATATATATACAGCTAAGGATTGTTTTTCTGGCCAGATCAAAGCAATATAATACCAGTACATGCAAAGCAGTACATAGACTATCATATGCTTCATCTTCCATTGATGTTTCGGGCAACTTTCATCACTCTAATTGAATATTTTATTGACACAGAATAGCCACACTTTGAAATGGTCAACGTTCAAGATGTTATTTATTGATCCATGTTATCTTCGTCCACCAGCAAATGGAATCGGTTTACTGTGACACTCTAAATCTGCTTATTATTGTTCCTTCTAGTCAGTGATAAATGCGGTGGATTAGTCAATTTGGTCAATTAGATTAAGCCGTAGGTATAAAACCTTAGCTCATTCCGAATGTAGGACGACACATGGAGAACGTCCGCTTGGTTGTAGCCTTGGTAACTGCAACCAACGTTAATTCTATGTCCGAATCAGCTCACTAGAGGTTGGAGACGATCCGTCATTGTTGCATTTCATGCTGTTGATTCAACTGCTTGATGATAATAATAATCATATTTTTCGAATATGAAATATGAAAATCTCGAATCGAGGTTGAATTTCGACATTTGGACGCTTCTTCTATCGACTCTAATTCAGCTAGGACGGCTCATAAACTGAAGCTATACAATAACTACTTTTGCCCATTTGCCCGAGTAGTTAATTCTGAAGAAATTGAAACTTACATATCTGGTGCATAATAGTCGTCAGTGTGAGTCCCAATAAAGGCACCCACTAATACTCCCGGAATGACTGAAATAGATGATGATGAGAAATATTAACATGCATTTCATATACATGTACGACAACCCGTAACAGTTATCCCATGCCAAAGTGTTCGAGTGTTTCATAGAATAACTTCGTGTTAGTGCAGAAAGGAAAACAGTATCCTGATATTTCAGTCGCCAAGGTCCCCTTATGTACCCAGGAAAAGTCATGAATATATTCTGAAAATAAGACTACACAGAATGGTACTTACTCCATCCGAGGATATAATACCTCCACAAGGATGAGTCGGTGTGTTCACCGTGTGAATGAGCAGCGTATGTAATGACTATGTACAAGTTGAATGCTTCGTTCATGAGCCATGAAAAGCTGGCCAGGCAGAAGTAATGGAGCATTATGGCAAAGACATGGCACATCACCTATAAAAGAGAAATATCAGGGAAATCATATATTTTTTTAACAGAATGGGAGTCAATTCAAAGGTATTTTTATAAAATAGCTGGCGTTTGGTAGGCTTGGCGTAATTTAACACGTTTCAGGCTTTTCAAAAGTTCAAATACCTTTATTTCTAACGGTGTAACCTACTGAACGACATTTTCCGATTCGCTGCACAAATAACACGGCTGCAGCCAACCATTCTTTTTCAAAGATTATTTTTCTCAAATGCAAGTGTTCAAGAGGTTATGTAAGCAGACACCAGTTCTATTGAGAAAATTACTTTTTCTAAATCACCCACGGTTTTGCTTATCTTCAACGATAGAAAGGTGATCGGATGACGCCTTGGGCGGTTGAATCTTGTGGACGAACTGGGAATAATATTATCTGCGTGAAGTGTGAACGGACAATGCGATCGGCGCATGGTGATGTAATCATAAACTTTATTTCATCAAAATGAAATTTAATGCATTTTCATTATTATCGTCTTCGGCGCGCATTGTCGATGAAAGAACAGCTTATTGTAATCAGAAAATTGGAATTCGGTTTCATGGCACATGCGTTCGGCTTAGATACCAAACGCACTACCACGAAACTAACGCATCGCTTAGAGTACTTTGACTTGCTGAAAACGCGCGATACTGTTCGGTGCTAAGGTACAGCGGTGCTTCACCAATCGGTTGAACATGTACCAGATGTAAATGTATACAAATTGGCAAGTATCATACTCATTTCCATTGTTGCATCAATTCTAGCATACGCTTCTCGAGAAAAAAACACTAGTCATCTCCTGACCTATTGCAGTCCGTCAGCCTTCGATAATCTCATCGTAATAATTCTGGCCTCCAATCTAGCAGTGCACCCCGTGTCAGTGTTTCATTATAAGAAATGTTGATACCGTCAGCGATTATCCCGAACTAATTTGATATGCATTACAAATAGCGAATTGATCAGATGAAGACGGAACTAATTTTGATGTAGGAGCGCTAAAATAAGTTGTATGTTGGCTCGCTTATGTCCGAAATCATGGTGTTGTCTTCAATCATCTGTTGGGACGACACTAACTGAACCTAAGTTAATAAGGGCCAAACCTATTTCTGTTGATGATATATCACTGGAACATTAGGGTCAGGGAGGCGCATGATAATGACTTCAATTAGTGTTATAATTGAAAGATGCTGTATCGATAATTATATCTTGCTTGAAAGATTTCTCTTACTGCTTTCTTATTCGAATTGTAAGGGGGACGGGGTTAAAAGTAACTCGGTCTAACCACTTGCAATTTTCATCGAAAATGGAGAAGTAAAGAACGCAGTCATTTTCTAGTAGTCGTTACAGTAACACAGGCGTTTAAAAAGGAAACTTCTTACCTTCATGTGTATTCGATCAATTCCAAACATAAAAGTCAGCTGACCAAACACAATGGCGATGGAAAAGTTCTTGTGTATTGCTGCAGTATTCGATGACGTCCTGTAATGATATCAAATAATCAGTTGTATTAGTGGAACCTTTCATGGTAAAAGCTTAATGGTGTCGGTTCCTTTCAAACCAACTGTATTTTATTTCCTATATGTGAGCAGATAGGTTTCGTAGGCATGGCATGGCATGACTTCCATTAGGCTCAGGGATTGGTTGTTTAAAACAGGTTTTGTCAATAACGCTGGATTTAACTGAACTTGACAGTATCTCTAATCTATACTTTGTTACATGCAAGTCCATTGACTCAACGCCAGCGTTAGTGACAAAACTTGTTTTAGACAATCATGCCCAGATCTCAAGTTATTCTTTAGAAAGAAAGTCGACTGATTTTCTAAGTACTAAAATCTGGCTGCATCACTCTTAATATCTCATCTTCTAAAATTGAAACGTCATCATACGCTGATATATCTGCATCAAAGTCCATAGATGAAATGGCATTTGACTTGAAGACAAAACTCATCAGCGCACATGCAAAAACTACCATAGTTTTCTGGCCAAGTGATAGCCGATACTTACGCTGACATGACATCACGATCCACAGTCAATCATATACTGATTACATCACATCACAAGGAAAAAAATGATGATCCAAAAGGAGATCGCGTTATACTAGGTTTATCTTGTAAGTTAATTTTATCGTGTAACACGTAGACAAATGGACCTTGCAAACATTTCGGCTAACTTGACTTCTTCAGTACTGAGAGAGTGGTTTCGTGATATCACCAGGTCACAGGACACCACCAAGACCAGAAGTCACCAGAGACGTTGTACCATAATGGTATGATTAGAATATTTACAAGATAAACCGCACAGCGTGTGGCAAGAATCAGCCAATTCTATCCTACATGTAAACATCATGTTAAGTATCTACATACATACATGAACCTGTCTTTTTTCTTCAGATTAGTGCTATGCAGTGCACACGAATTCGAATTGATCACAAAACACACTACCTCTGGGTGTTAAAGTGAGTGATGATTATCTTTATAGAAATGAACATCTTGTTCCATGCCGAATGACAGATGCCCCTCTTTCTGAGCACGTTTTTACTGCATGATGGAGTGATCCTCGAATACCAATCTCGCTTTCAAGAAGGAGGCAGTTGAAATTTAATTTAGACTACACGGCGTTGCATTCATCATCAGGAGTGAATTATTATTCTCTACTTATGGAATGCAATGCTTTTCTCAACATGACGCAAACCACTTGAATTACAGTAAAGTTACAAATTTCTTTTGCAAATAATTAATATACCGAAATGAAATCCAATATGGCTGCCACAGCGGCCATTTTGATCAAATGCTGGCACTGATTACCGAAGGTTTGCTTCCTTTAGTCAGTCATAAAAGAACCATAAAACGGAAGGTATCGATTAAGGTGAATTGTCTTAAACGAAAAGCTAAGGGGCGCTGACACCGAATACAAAACCGACGCCAACACCTCTTGTTGACACATGCATGTATTTCAATTACTTTTGAATAGAACATTTCCACTTACCTGAGATATATTAGCATGACAAATGATGTAAGGCACAGTATTGCTGAAATTGAACACCCAACATAGGAAGGGACTTCCATCAGGGTGTTTGGCTTCTCTCCTTTGTCCCACTGGACGAAAAAAAAGCAAAACAAAATCCATCAATCAAGCGCGATGATAATGTCATTGCAAAGTAGAATGGAAACAGGGCAACTTGGGGAGAAAGCTAGCAGCAAAGGATCCCGGTTTGGTAACTGGAGTTAAATGCCAATAAGTATTTCGTAACATCGCTCAATCAGTTTTATTGTATTTGTAAGTTATGAACAACCCAATCGTAACAGTGATTTTGATTTAGAATACCAAAGATATATTTTTTCCGGTAACAGTATGGATAAAGATGACTTGTCTGTGGTACTTAGTCGTTAGATGTTACACATGGTACTGAGGTACAGTCCTTGCAGAAACCTTTCTCAATCCTAATATACCCTAGTTAATCATCGTTAAGACCAAGAAATTACAACATGGTCAGGTCGGATTCATATTTCAGAGAGATGAGCTATAGCCGAACTAAAATAAACAGGAAATGTGATTTGAAAGAAAGGACGACTGTCTCACATTCGAACGTATTTCGAGGTATGTTGGCGTGAATAAGAACAATATGTCACGTCCTCATCAGTGTGCAATAATAAAATGAATTCTTAATCTCTCATTTAGCAATCGATGATGTTTTGAGAAGGCGCTTTCAACCAATCTATTCCATCAATTACAATCAGAGAGAGTATTTGCGAAAGAACAGATAGGGAAGATAGCTACTGAGAGTATACACGTCACAAGATCAAAATAGCACAGGAATGTTGGACACGTACTTGTATTACATATCACATGTTGTACTGGGGGACATATTGACATTTACCTGTGCTGAATGAATATGGGTACCCTGCAACGGGGTTGTTAAAAATATTTTATTAACTTTCATATTCGTGGTGCAACTAGGATTTGATTTCCCTCGATGGCTATATAGGACATATACTCAGTATGTCTAGGTTTATCATGTTTAAGAACTCTGAAGAACATACGTCATTTCGCTCAAGAAATATGAATGAACGGGTAATGTATTACTCGAAATGAACGATATCTACAGTCCTATATAGCATCACTTTACCAATCGGCAGCACTGGAGATGGATCATTAAGAAAATAACCGATGATCGATGAAGACTAATAACTGATTACCAGTCTCTCAAAGTCAGAGGCGCAAGAAAATTTGATAAACCCCCCACAATCTTGTCATAAATTAATTGCAGAAGTTAGAGATGTAATCGACTCCGTAATATGAAAATGATAATATGCCGTAGAAATATGAACATCTGATCGGCAAGATGTCTACGAGGTCCTCGCGGGAACAACCCGACCTGATTAACTCCCGTACTAGATAAGTAGATTTCTATTAAGACAATGATTGAGGCGGCGACAGTGACTTTTGATAACTTGGAGAGGTGTAGGATGACATTCATCCGAGCTGTGTGCTTCTGATACACCGTTCACACAGACATTTTCGATCGAGCGAGTGACACAAGAGCAGACAAAACATGCGAATCATGGATGGAGGACAAGGCAGCCTAGCCCATTTCCACCTAAGAGTTCATTTTTGCGCACACAACATTTGATATAAGATCAGTAAGCTTGAAACTACAAATCCAATAAGCACACATAAGTCTTCATGCAGATTTCTAGTAAGTTTGAGTCAAATTCGAAACCTAGCCCTGTACGATACTTAGTATATGCCGAGTACGCTGAACTTACATTAACATTGAACATATCTGTGGTGACAGCGAAGAGGCCTGGATGTATACATGAGCATGTGGCTGATTTAGGTTTGCTCCCGTTCACACTGCAACCCTCGTCCGACCAATACCACCTCTTGGACCTGAAAAGGCACCATAACTAAAATAACTTATCCTACCTTTCTCGTTGAAACTTAAGTTTTATGAATTGATAACTACTGACTAAAGCTTAGTTGCCTCACCAAACACTTCGAGGGTGGAGCTACATGAACTATAGGAAGCCAAAACTGAGCTATACATGTATATCGTGTATCGGTGACCTTAAACTTTCGCAACGATGTTGTATTATAATCACGGTTAATAGTTTTAAGGCAATACGCTCCAGCAGACACACTAATGTAAAAATGATGTTCTGGCGGAAGGCGGGAGATAGGGGTCAGTTGTCCGCTGTATCATTTCGGTGATTGATTGTATGGGACACTGACAATAAAAAAAATCGGATACATTGGTCGACCATCCAGGAACCGATGTCTCATGTTTATCAAGGCTCTCAATATGATTGGATGACCATTTTGAATTGAGCTGTTCTCGTGATTTATCGTGTTGTCAAACCGCGAAAAATATACAGAAAGTGGTTTCCTGTCGCGCATGCTGATGGTTCCTGACCATGTTTAAGATGACTGCTCAACCCCGTACATATCGGGTTGAGTACATGTATGTATTGCAAACAGTGGAAAGGATTCATGACCTGGGAACAGGTTGGTCATCATAGAATATGCACATCACTGTTGAGCGATATGGTTTGCCACGGCAGATGCAAAATGCGGCGTCGTAATGAAGATACGGGTAATTCGACGTGAACGCTCGGGGTAATTGAAATGATTAAGGCACTGTCTATGTAATCAGCCCGTTACAGGCATGAGTGCCTTTACTCGGTCTGTCAGAAGGGCCAAAGAAATTAAGAGTAATTCCCGTAAGCAGGTTATCACAGTTTCCGCTTTCATGCTTTATGAGCGACAGACCTAGACCACTGAGACAAGGAGTTGCAGCTCTAGATTGACAATATTGCCAATCCCCAGCTCCATACGGGTTTTTATGTCCGAATTACCGAGACTGGTCAACTGGAAATAAAGTTCACGCCGTCTTGCGCTTTAATATAGATAAATATTCGGGATGGAAACCAGCTCTATATATAAGACGCTGTTACGACATTTAAAGCAAGTCCAATCTGTTCATATAACCTTGAATAAGTAATATCATGTGACCATCCTAATGGAATAAACAATGAAATCACTCGAAATATTTCTTCTGCGAGGTTAAGATTTTGGAACAATGTATATAACACATGCAGACCCCTACGCGAATTAAATGGTGTAATTCTGAACTGGCAGAACTAGAAACCCGGAAGATGTTTGAAATGGACAACAGAATTTTTGGTTAAATAAAACTGCAATACCGATAAAATTGGAACTATGCTACATGAATATATATTGAAAATATGTGTAGAGTCAAAAGTGCGCGTTTACATTGCAAACTATGTAACTGATTAAGTGTTCAACTTACCGGTTTCCATGCTCTAACACTACACATTCTGGATTCGATATATTAAAATGCTGAAATAAATGTAAACAAATATAATTATGCATGCTATGCAATCATTCAAAGTTATTCATCTTTCTGTCATGATTTCAGTGTTGATGCCCGGTGATTGAAGTACACTGTACATTGTACATTGTACGTTGTACATTGTACATTGTACATTGTACATTGTACATTGTACATTGTACATTTTCTACTTACATCTAAATAGGGCAGATATATTTTTATTGGCGTAGACAAGTTGTTCAACCGTTGGTCGTCAACATGGATGTATACACCATACAGCAGTGAATTGATGTTTTCATGTTTACTTTTCCTGAAATGATAGAATAATACTAAGCACAGATGGTTAAAAAAACAATTTATTAATTCATTGCGAAGTGCTACATGTATGTGCCCCATCTCATGGAAAACGCATGCCGACTTTTCGGCGGTGAATATCAGTCTTCAAGCCTCCTATACGCAAAACGGCGGTGGATCGGCATGGAAAAACGAGCATGGGAAAAGGCACACATTCGGTAATACAAAGAGTGCAGAAACCAAGCCTATTGCCGCTCTATATGTGATCCCTCAATTGTCAATCAGATCGAAATTGACCCACGAATATGCTCATGACCTAATCTATCACATCTAGTGATATAAACGAGGGGCCTCCGACGGTAATGTAGCCAAAGCGTCTTTCCGAGAAATAATACCTTTCCGTTGGTCACGCCGTAACGTACCAAAAAGTGTTGCTCTGATGATTACAATGTAATGGGTTAGACTCCATCATCTCATGAACGGATAATCCTTATCATGGTTTCTCTTGTCGACTGCTGAGAGACAGTGGTACGTATGGCTGGGATGCCATCTATAGAAACCATCTGACACTAAGCAATTGAACCACCATGAAATTTAAGACATGGTCGTGCCTTTTAGTTGAAACATTTATCAACATTTTCAAGGCACTGTTGAGGAATTGTTAGGTTACAGTTAGCTAACAACTTCATTATATTATTAGTTCACCAAAAATATGTTTGATGACTTACCCTGTAACATTATGATTTGGAAGCACTATTGCCATAGGATTATAACGCACCATTGACATCACTATATATTCTAGAAAAGAAAAAAACCAATATACACAATTATATTCTTTTTTGAATATTTGTTTGCTAAATGTCACGTTATTAACCTTTTACATATATAACCATGACCATGAATGCGTGTCCTGAAGGCATTACATACTTTTTGTACAAATGGCTATATCGGTACTCTTCCAAAATAGACCTAGCATTGCCATATATAGATAAAGTGAGAGATGCCTTTGTGAATGGAGTTTACGTACATGTATAGCATGAAAATATTATAGAACAATAGAAGAGGCAACAACGCCACCTGAAAGATAGCAGGCACTCCGCATTACCGTGAGAGCCTCGATCGTCTAAAGATAGCATCCACATGACAGCGTTTGTGTGCTGAAATGCATCTGGCATTTTGATAATATTTTGAATCAAATCACAACAAATAATGACAGTACATAGTTACAATGTACCTGGTAATGTATCAGCTCCTAAACTAGAGAGTGCATCCCCAGAAAGGGCGATTGTCCCAAACTTGTCCAACATGTTCATGGTTGTAATGTCGACCTTGTCTGGGAAAGCCATGCCCTGGATATTGCTTGATGGAAACATGTTTACTTTTATGGCTGAAGAAGAAAATAATGATAGACTTTCGTTGGTTTGAAAAACGTTATCAGCAGTTATTGAGGTAAGGTGGTACAATCGTAACTACAAATTTTCTAAACACTATCTGACTCGACAAGGGCTTTTTCAAGGACGTTTGGAACAAGCATGTTGCTTCTTGATGTTGATCTCAACACTTACCTATTTTCTTATATTTTGCTTTAATAAAAGCCTCATTATGTGATATTGCTCCGACCTTTACATGGTAAAGAAGACTTTTGGCGATGAGGTTGAGAAATGACTCCATCACCTTCATAAGCTCGTCCCCCTCGGACCCAGGTGGCTTTATCTCCCGCCACCCTCTTTCATTCCTTTCATGAAGTAAGCCACCGACACTTCTGGCAACGGACTGCAATAAAGAGAAGATGATTTTGATAAGCAGAGGAGACGGATCTTTAAAATCCTGATACATGTTAAGGGCCGGCACATGTGCCATTTGGTCACTGCATTCCCGGCTGAGTCGCCACTCAGAAACTTCCTACTGGTCGAGTTCAATTGAGCGCTCAGTAGCTGCTCATTGAAACCCCAGATTGATTTCTGTGGAGACCGGGATGATAATAATGTAGTCCCAAAAGCGCATTGAGCAGGGAACCTGGAAATGCGCTATATAAGAACTCATATATTATTATTATTATTATTATTATATAACACTCCCTGAATACACGTAACACACGGTTGGATTGCACGCTTGACAGAGGCATAAAACAATGGAAAGGTTTAAGGAAAAGTTACTTTGATGTTCAACTGATAATCAAATATCTACGGATGATATTCTACCGCTCGTCTGTCTCACGTGTGATTTTGAGATGGCCTTTCGCAAAATCCTGATGATGCCTTCGCATGTGATAAAAATGATGTACACAGACTTACTTGTGCAAACTGTTTCGTTTGCTCGTATTTTGGATAGGTGTCTTTGGCACGTGCATATTTGATTGTTCCATCTGTCCAAGACACGTTTTCCAACGTGGCCCCCTGAAGAAAAATGAAACATTTTCTGTATTGTCACGTTTGCAAGGGATAGCATATCTTGTTGCATATAATGTTACGTCTTCTTATTCTTGCCAGACCTTCTTAAACGACAACATTATACTCTCTCTCATGACGAGACATTTTATCAAGAGGAAGCCTACTCTAGACTGAAATATCGCCATCTATTGCACAATCCAATCATTCAGTGGCCAACTCACGAATGAAGTTCGATCGTTAGCAGGTCTAAAGAATGGATAACTGCGGATAAATCACTCATTATTAATTACCTGTGCCCGAATCAGCAGGTCTAAAGAATGGATGACGGCGGATATATCTATAGGATTCCTGTATGTCTCGGTCGACGTCCAATTGGCAAGCCTCTCGGCAGCTTCTAGGATTTTGATTTCTTCGAAGTTATCAGAGTGAGCATAGGATTCCAGCTGCAAAAGTAGAAAACACACATACAACTTCGGTCATAATTGTTCTTCTTTTATCAACTATTTGTGCTCACTCAATAACTTTTCACCCAGTGGCAGTACTTCAATCACCATACATTTACTAAAACGTCGGAAGGAAATCAATAGTTACCTCCTGTTTTAGCTCTAAATAGGCTGGAGATATACAGTCTTCAATAATAGGCTCTCCCCATTCACCATCATACTCTTCGGTTTTCAAGCACGACCGGTTTGCATAGGCTGGAAGAAGTTAAGAGGTTACAAGTATGTAATGGCCACGTCGTTTAGGGCTGGGGGGGGGGGGGGGGGATACTGGTCGGATTTCCTTCAGGTTTGGTTTTTATTGGTTTTCATCATTTCACTAGATCACTTCTGTACACTGACTGTACTCTCCGGATCCCCGAACGATGCGGATAAAGCAAACACGATTGGACTATGATTTCGTCTATTTTCTTCAATTCGAGGTTTTTGGAGAAAAACACAATACAGACTCTAGAAAATGTATCTACTTTTTTTGTACACAAATAATGCACATATCTTCTGGTTTGATTCTTTTGACCGTGTAGTATCGTATTGTATAGTACTCATAGTCCTCCAGTATATTGACATGATTAATATCAAAAATGTTACTCTGTAGAAATAAGCAGTACTTTTTGTGTCTGACAGAACGATCGGTTTCGCCGAAAACTTCTCACAACAGCATGCACCATCTCCCTATGACAAATATATCCGATGTTGAACGTAAACTTCAAGCCTTTTCATTATACTGTACAACATGTTTCATTTCTTCAAAATTAGCGTTTAAGAGCTTGGTGTTGACTACTTTTGAAAAAACACCCTGTCACCCCGCGCTTACCTATTTGTTCACCATTTTCTATATCTCTCCCAGGACAAGGGACACTGATGTTCACCTCAGCTTTTGTTCGAGTCCATCGGACGTTTTCCCTGATTTCCTCATTGCATTGAGCACCTGGAATCGTAAAAAAAAAGGTAAATGTAGATGGAACCACAAACAGCGGTTGAAGGATTTCCGAAAAGAGGCTTTGACTCAGACGGCTAGATTTAGATGGCAGCAGCAGAACAGATACTTCCTATGGAAAACTGTGATGTACGATGGCCTCTTTTCCACAAACATTATTTGTGCAGGGATATCAACTGACTGCGTTTCTGCCTTAGACTATGTGCATTGCATCATATATTGAATGGTAACCTATATTGGTTAGGTGTATTACTGTACATTGATCACATGTGGTAAGTAAGTTGTTAATTGGAGACATACATAATTACATGGCTGTAGAGTGCAGTAACTTCCACGCAAGCGTAATGAAACTCAACCGAAATAATTTAACATTTGTGCACAAAACAAAAAATTTGAGATTGATACTTCACTACACTACGTTTATACCGGAAAATCTAAAATTTACCTTCTATTTTCAAATTTTTAACAAACAGCGAGATATACATGTATGCCCTTTTAATGTTCCGACGGAAAACCAAAAAGTATATGTACTCACCAATAACTCTGCTACAATGTCTATCACATTTAGAGGCGGCTTCAGCCACACTAAAACACTGCGATTCTGAAATGATAACGAGAGTCAAATCATACATGTTATCAGCTCTGTAAAAAAACAAGTCCTGCTAAAAAAGGGAGGTTTCGCTACCCTCACGAAGAGACGGAGAACGATGTATGCAACGGCGTATTTTTAGAAGTTCCTTGATGAACCGAGTATGAAAGCCGATTTATGATTGAATCGAAAGGTCTTCACGAAAGTTTGGAGTCAGCGGCCGTTTCGACGTGTTTTAGCACGGCTATTCGGATTCGACCTATGTCCGCATAACCATTTAACACAGATGCACTTTCTAAATGCCACCAATCAACACGCATAACAGACAAGGATAATTGATTCAAAAAACCTAAAGTTTAGTTATTAGTCTGGAAATAACTGAAAATAAAATATCAAATTCTACTTACGCAATACGCCGGACGGCCATCTCATTCTGAGCTGTCCACGGGTCCCCTCCCGTAAGTCCACCCACTGCACCGCGTTACCGCACCACATAAACTTGCAATCCTTATAAATAGACCAAATATCTGAATTGTTCAGGACATAGTCCCAGATATGAAGATGAGCAATTTGACCATGGAAGCGAGTCTGACTTGGAATCATGGACATCTCACGGCCGCTTTTGCTGACAATGTGTTGGAAGGACGACCCTCCGATTATGAGTTGTCCGTGACCAGGCACCTGAAAGCCACCATTACGAAACCTGCCAGTCTGTATGTTTCGGCCATCTATAAACAACTGCCATTTCCTGTCTGTAAAGAAGATGAAAAAAAGTATCGTTATTTACAAGTACCTGCTACTGCCTTACATTTACCAAACCATTATTTGCTTAATAAACCGAATGTTTGGAATCGACATTAAAATATACTCTAACCAAAAAATCATAGGTTGTTGTTGCTCTGACCCGTTCAATGTCAGCACCGTTTGAAATCTGTTCACGCTTGGTTTCTACGAAACCTGAAGAATAGGAACCCGTTAGACTTGCGAAAGAACAAAGTGTTCAAAATACTCTGAAAGCTAGCGGAGACGACAGCATTCTTGTTTGTCACTCAAGCAGTCAGACGCCTATCATCTATAAGCCGCGTCAAATGTTTGGTATACGTTCTAAAACCGATATCATAGAAGCCTTCCAGTGTACTTTTATCAGTTTCTGTCACTATCTAAAAACGCCCACCGGGGTGACATGTTCTAAGGTATACACTCTGTCTATCTCGCATTTCAAAGCAGTAATTCCTTTGACAAGACCAAAGACAAGCATATCCTTCTTCTGTTTGGTCAATATAAGAAATGCCCGAAATCGATTACGTTTATTTCCTCTCAAATTTCCGTCTCTACATGAAAAGTCCATTGTCAATTTTTTCTTTAGGGTGTTTGGTGAAAGTACTTCCTTTGCTCCGTACTAGATAATGCTGTAGAAACCATGTTAGAAGAATAAAAATACAACTGATGATATCGATACATTCATCATCGGCGTTTTTCGTTAGAGAACAAAAGGTTACCATGTTGTCCCAAATATAGTATACTGTCTTGTCTGTCGAAAAGCTACTTTAGACTTAGGTTAAGATCCGACCAGGCTCCATTTGATATTCTGTATATACCGGGGATGTTATCAACTATTGGTCGTTGCTGGTTTCACAAAAATAGAATATGGTTGCTGCCATTGGTCTGTCTCTTTGATGTTGTTCATTTATTCCTCTGCTCAGTGGTGCTCTAATAATGAGCTCAAATCAACATCCATCTCCGCCACGCCCGTATCAATAGCATCTGTATTAGCTAATCAACCTATGAATCACCTGCTTGGCTGAGACCGTCTCATAACACAGTTGTGCCAAATCCAATACTGACACTTAACCCAAACATGCCACACTAACGAGGGTATACTGTAACATTTAAAGTCCCATCCGCGGATTGCAATTGTGAGGCTGATGTTCGGCTACTGCGATATTCATCATTGCATCATTTTCCAAAAATGCGTGGCAGGAAGTCTGTCGATGTCTTCATTTGTCTTATTACGATAGATTGGAAAGTTTATCGGGATATCACCTGTACCAAACCCGAGACGACGTATAATACGACGCGGAATACAAAATATTGGAATCACGAAAATGAACGGAAAACGAATGAAAAGAGACGGATTATAGTATTCTTTGTTCCATATACCAGCGTTGGCGGATGGATCATGTTCCAATTACTAGAGAATGCTATATTTAGCTTCGAGAAAACCAAAACCCAACACCTACATGCTTTCCAGGTACACATTGTTACTTAACTTGATATGGTAGTTTTATCAAGACTAGATATCATGAAATTTTATGCGACAAAGCCGTGTTTTCTGCCCTTGTTTTTACCTGGAGTTCAGACGTTACACATCACTTTTTGTTGTTTCTTTTTTGTTAGCTTACCTGATGACATGCAATACGACCCTAGCATGACTATCTAGTTGTATTGCGTACAACCTTACTCCTAAATTCTCGTCTTTTGTTGAATCATACGCCCATGCAATTTGTCATAACGTAGATGTATTAGGTGCAACCTCAGTCATAATCTCACCAACCTGTTGAATTGAATGACTGACCTTAAAATTATTGCAAGTACATAGTGGCATATTGCATGGACATGGTGGACGTACATGTTGACAGGGGAGGAAGGTGGAAGTGGAAGCCAAGATTAGGAGGCGCGATCACCTCTTGAATATTCCGCCCCTGCAATATGCCACCATGTAGTTGATTTTGGTACGACCTCAGTCATAACTGCGCCTACCTGATGAATCGTACGTCCATGCACTGTGCCCCAACGTAGTTGTATTTGGTATGACCTCAGTCATAACTGCGCCTACCTGATGAATCGTACGTCCATGCACTGTGCCCCAACGTAGTTGTATTTGGTATGACCTCAGTCATAACTGCGCCTACCTGATGAATCGTACGTCCATGCATTGTGCCCCAACGTAGTTGTATTTGGTATGACCTCAGTCATAACTGCACCTACCTGATGAATCGTACGTCCATGCATTGTGCCCAAACGTAGTTGTATTTGGTATGACCTCAGTCATAACTGCACCTACCTGATGAATCATACGTCCATGCAATGTGCCACCACGCAGTTGTATTTGGTACGACCTCAGTCAATACCTCCTCATCATTGAGCTGCAGGCAAAGGAGCTTTCCAATAGTTATCAAAATTACATTCTCTCGGTCCACGTCTTGGTCCGTTTTGTAACCATACGATAGCACCGTGCGTGGCCCATCGTCGCCTGGTCCAAGGAAGCCCGGTAGACGGATCCAGGTCGTAATGGTGAACGCGTTCAGGTCGGGAAATGACTTGCCCAGGAGAAGGGCATAGGCGAAATCCTTTCTGTTGAATGAGAAGGAGGAATCCACGGCCTCCGCTGAAGAAAAAGATATCGGCCTATATTTAGACTGAATATTTTTGTCTGCGGCTGCTAACTGCACAGAAGTCACCACATCATCAGGAGACATCGGGGGGAAAATAACACTGCATCAATTGCAAATGGTAATGGTAAATTATTGGATTTACTGTAGTTTTCATATTTAAAAAGGTACTTCACAGAAAACAACTTATAAACGGGGGAACTCCAAGCTCGAATGATCGATCAATTAAGTAACTGCATCTGAGATTTCGGATATCTCGAAATCTATAGCGAAGTGCGCTGTGTTATCATCTCGCATCATTAGCTCTTTATTAGAAATGATAACATCCCTCAGCCGCAACGACATATTTGTCTCAATATCTCTGTCAAAACAAAAACATCTTTAAAAGATTATTTGGATTGTTTTTGCATGGTGATCTCTTTATGTCATGTTGGTTTGATATGGCCAAGGTAAAAATAACTCTAAAAAAGTATTCATCCCGTCAAGGTACCCACTCTTACAACTGGTTCTGACAACATGAGCCAACAAAAACTAAGCTGAACCTTACCCTATCATGTACATTTTGTGATTTCTTCTCCGAGCCATTGCCTGATATTACCATTACGTGTCAAGGTTTCTCTAGTTTTTTTTTGATCGGGTGCCTATGTTTTTTGGAAAATACTATCTAATTTTGGTAACTGCTAAAAAAGTCGTGAACTTTATATAAGGATGATAAATGCTGTCACGCATACTACATGTACGGCTTTCTGTTTTTTGCTTATAACGCATCCTACCCACTCTCGGGTAAAAAAACACATTTTACCGGGGGTAATGTTAGCGTTACTGGAATAGGTATTGCTGCTGATATTATATTTACATCATCTCGCACCCTTGAAACGCATGAGGTAGGAGTTTTTTTCATACGAACGTGTTGTATATTTTTGTCTGTCAAACACAAATTTCATACAACTGCGTGATGTCCAGATTTGACGATGCAGATTTTGGTTATTTTTGAGAGACATGCTTGCCGCAAATGATCGAATGGGTGAAAAACAGCAGGAGATTTTTGTCCATTCTGTTTACACCTTGAAGCAATTGGCCACAAGTCTTCTTCAAGATTTGTTGACGTGCTCTCGTGGCAATCAATCTCCGTCTTTGATAAAATTGAACAAACACCAAGCCACCGCCTTGTCAACATCGGCCTGATTGGAACCCATTGACTTATTTCCTGTACACAACGTGATTCGATTGTGTAACAGCGCGTCCTGATGAAGAGGAGAAATCAAACTAGCTCGAAAGAAACCGAGGAAGAAACTCAGAAAATATCTTTGCCATTCGGAATAATTAGATGAACAATATGCAAAATGTGAGAGGTCTTGATTTGTGACGCGTACCTTGCTTTTTCTATTGATTAACCTGGGTGTAAGACACTCGCACAGGCTGAGGGAACCAGATTTAGTTGGATGCTTTAGAGAATTTCCGTCCGGTATTGATTGAACAGAATTCCTTGCAGTCAGCTTCAATCCGCCATCGACAGACGGCAGAACTAACTTGTTCTGACAGCTCTGACCGGGATAAGCGCAGTGTGAGCAGTACTTTTACTGACTTTTTACTGACAGGGTGTGGCTGATGAAGAGAACAGTTACATTGACTTTCAGTTAAGCAGAGTTTTCCATCATTTTTGATTTGAACGAAACTGGTGATTGTGGCAGCCCAACCCCTGGTGGTTACAACAGTTATAATGATCTATGGCCACGGCTGGTGCAAATATTGGATCGCTGCCTTGCACATGTTCTTGGAAATGTTTGGAATGTCTGAGTAAGCTTACTTCCGAAAGTGCATTTAGAACAATATTTATCATCCTGTCAGAACCTGTCCAATCTGTTGTTTTCCAAAGTGACCTGTAAATCTAATAGAACTTTGCAAACTGCGGGACGCAACCGAACTGCACTGGAAGGGTCACCCTGAGTGTCTGATTGAAAAATGTCCAACGGTCTTTCCGTAAAAGTACAATGTGAGATATTTTTTTCCATTGATGAAACGGCTTGACTGCTGTGTTGGAAGTTTTGGCAATGCTGCGGCCAGAATCCGGCATTAAGTACATTTTGCAATGCTCTATCGCCAGCAAATATCATTTGGTCGCTGCCTTGCAAGGGTATGGTAGTTCAGGGATATCTGACCACATCTGCTCAGTTCCCCAAGACATCAAGATTTGAGCCCATCTTATGACAATATTGTAAATACTAAAACTACTTGAGACTATTTATCTGCTATTCCCAAAGGGCTTCGGCAGACAATTTGATAATATTTCGTACACTGTGCATGTACGTCATTTGGAAAGCATCTCAGCGATATGACGCCCTTGAGAGGGCCTCGTGTGGCCGTGACAAGCAGTCGTTCTTAATAATGGACAGAGCGAAGTGTCAGGGAGACCTCTGTTGGGAGTTCTGGCAGCGCCGCTTTCTTAGATAAGCGATGACCTTCTGCGGTGCGGATACATGTTCCTTTGAGAAGCCACCGATGACATTTTTACCTTTTTGGCTATGATACTGGCTTTGTAATCCACCGATCCATGACATTTTACTTACATATGCAACTCTCTGTGTTCCAGTAAAACCCGGGTCCACATTCGCATTCATAGCCTTTAGGGTTGTCGATGCATCCAGGGGGCACGTAAAAGTCCTCATGGCATATTGATTTGGCTGAAATGAGAGAGATGTGGACATAAATTATACTTTCAAACGCATCTAATAACTCTATAGTCTGCTTTGAATACACAGGTGGGAGAAAAACGTCTCACTGTCTCTCCATCTTCAAAGTAAACTCCTTTCATCGACCGCCAACGTTTTTCCTTGCAACGCGAAATAGAATCATCGTAAAAAATTTATATATTTTAGATAATCAAATGGTCCATATGCTTCGGTTACTAGATGCTTAAGTACGGCTTCTTTCCTGCGCTATTTTAAGGACGGGTTTCCTATTTTTAGAAACCTTAAGATGCAAATAACATCAAAAGTTATTTGATATTGGTAACTCCATTGTGTTCGTCGTCTTGTATCTAGGCACTGGGTGCGTATATTGCAGACAGGATAAAGCATCTATTTTTGGATTTGGATTTGGATTTGCTAACAGAGATGCTAAACAGCCGATATCATGTCTCGTAGTATCATGTACACATAAGCTTAAGGCTATTCTCTTACGATTAGTAAGCTTTGTCGCTGTGTGTATAAACACATAAGAATCTGCATGTGCTAAGGTTGTGTGTAGTCGGAAATGCTTGTTCAAAGGGAGAAGAGTAGGCAGAAATTTTCGTTGGCAAAGGTGATACATCGCTAGGTTTGCCGAATTAGGCTGTGCAATTGCCATGTAAGTAATGCCACATATTATTTTCAACTTTTTACAACGCTTCCAAAAATGCATTCACTACAAAGTTTTCATTTATCGTAATGCAACATGCAGTATGAATACACTATTAAGCGTGACAGAGAAGTGATGAGAGACAAAGAGAAATCCCTCAGATTCCAAATTTTATCACCAAAACATTGAATATTGAATGATTCAATGTCTTCACGTGAACTCAGGAACTACATAAGTAGTTAATAATGTATAAATGTTGTCAGAAACGCATGCAGATACTCATATCGCCAGTTCTGCTTTTAAAACAATATAATTTGAAAAAAGCAGTGTATAGACATGTAGCTTCGGGTTCGGAAGCGTCCATTCTATATCGCTAAATGCGCAACCTGAGCATGGTGTTTGTCCGATGTTAAATATAAAGGCCTCTACGTTACTATGGCAACAACCCAGCTTTCTTCCTTTATTGTATGGGGTTGGGCTAGATCTACGCGTTTTTCCACTTTTTGTATACCGGTATTACAAACTGTTGCTATAAGTTACTTAAGGATCCGACTTTATCTTATGCCAAATTAGCAAGTCTCAAACTCACAACCAAGCGAATCAAATCAAGTTATATTCTCGGATAAAGACGTTGCTCCTCTGAAAAGCTGGTCGTTTTTTTCTTTTGCTACTAACTTATACTCCATCTCACGAAGAAAAAATGGCACTCTGATATCGGTGATTTCGCACGGAAGATGAAATATTTGGACAACATCTTATACTTCACCAGAAACTTCGAAGTCCAGATAAACTAAAAATGCTTACTCTGTCAGAATTTGACAAAGCATAACCAAGAACGACCCCACCATTTGAAGCGATTTATTGACAAATATTTCCAGGCATGTTAGACTGCCATCTTTTTCGAGAAGGCGTAAAAACTTACATAAATAAAGGAAATAAAAGATACCGCGCAATTCTTGCTAACGTTCTAATCAAACATAGATTACCACATGCAACGCCTAATTCATCAATTTGTCTTCTTATAAGGAGTGTTTGTGTTTTTTTCTTTCCTCGGTGTATTTGCGAGTGATGGCGCGCTGTTCATCAGAATTATGGCTAAAGGCAAACCGCTAAATGGTAATGGAAGTGGAATGATTATTCATTAATTACATGTTCCTTAATCAATAACGCTGTCATTTATGAGCCCCCAAGGGTGAAGCCACTAAGAAGACGATCTATAAATAGATGAAAATATATATCCGTATGATCAAATTATCGCCCGAAAGCAGTTTACGACCATTTTGTGGTTTCATCACATGACTATACTGGTATGTTCAATCGACGTCTGAAAACTATTTCACTATTGGAACTACTTCAAAGAACCATCAAAGACATTATCAAATACATGACTTTGTGTTTTAGCTCAAGCTATATCTACGATAACAAACGGGTATCACAAAAGCAATCCGATATTGGTGTCGATTGGATCCAAAGCAATGTTGAACTGAGCACTACTGAGAAACTTCTCCGCCTCGTAACGACCCATTCGATCGCAAACCGGCCTCATGTTATGCTGACAACATCAATGGGAAGCATGATATTAAACTTGACTGAACCTTTCCCTTTTTCCCCTACAGTTGAAACAATTCAAATATGAGTGTTTATCGAAGAGATCATCATTTTGTTAGTTATCGAAACAATTAGAAGATCATCAAAAATAATTTCCGTCGGACAGGGGACAGAAAACAGTTTTGAACAAAGTTAGAACAGCAAACCAATATGCGAATTCCCCATCATTACACTGAACAGGACATGGGTATGGATCCATTAGTTTGATATATGAAACAATTAACGGGAATTGATAGTGCAACGGGCATTTGCGGTTTACTGCGTGAAAGGATCAATTTCATCGCCATAAACTGGCTTATAATGCCCGATACGGTAGGCTGTCGGCAAAACCAATTTCCTCTTCGCTTTGCCTCTACCAGCTTATTTATCAGCTGTTTTATAGATATTAGCCTTGGTATCTATTCAGTTTGAGAAGCGGAAAACATATTTTCGATATTCACCCGCTAAAGAGAGCGCTGTCAAAATACTACGGCGTGTGTACAGTAAAACATTAATTGCTTTCTTGGGTATCAGATTGGGATATCAGACAGATGTTAGCTTACAAGGAAACGATTTCAAATTACAAGCGTATTTATTCGTTCCCTTTTATAACACGCGCATGAGTTATGACTATGCGCATCCTTTGGGGGCTAACTTGAGTAATAAGAAACAGTATCAGATCGGTGAAACCAGCAGTTATTGAGAGGCAGTATCATCAGGCCTATCACCCCACAAATCTTTACGAGCACCGATCGAGTATAAGGATAGTATAGATTAACCTGGTTCTTCCTAGGTTGAATTTGAAAATAGACACTGCTTGATTCGGTAAATACTGTCTTCAATCAACAGAGTGGGGTTTATAAATCAAATGTCTGATCAGGCAGACAATACTGCGTCTAAGAAAATGCATGAGAAACTGGAGTATGGTTACTGCAACTTTAGCTATTGTCTTGACATATTGTATGAGACATGTTATATCATCTTACGGCAATTAAAAGACAGCCCATCTTCTGGTGGCACCCCCAGACAATTTGCGGGAGACAACTGGTAAATTAGTCTAGCTTTGCCTTTGTAACTGTTACAACAAAGGTAAACCCATGGGGGCAATTCATATCACTCTAATAGTCTAATCTATCAATGTAATATATTGGTGGGATAGCCAATGTTTGCTGATGATTACCATGGGGCCAGTTTGTTGGGGACCCCGGACAATATATTTGTTTGTGGCAATGACTTTTTTTGACACCAGGATAAATTCATATAAATATTAATCCTATAGATGCATATGCATTGATACGAGGATGAAATATGTCAGCAGTGTGTCTGACCGAGTGCCCGGAGAGCGATAATTTGCTATAATTACAGATTTGATGCTAATCATTTTCTATTCATTCCAAGATAAGCTTACTTTTTTGACCAGATGCTAGTGATAAGAGATCCATGGAAATAATCTTAAAGTACTGCTAAAAGTAACAGTGATTTGTACTGTATGATGCATCTTCTCTTAAGAAAGAATGTTTTTTAAGTGAGACGGATGAGTATGATTTAGCATTTTACGGTGCCAGATACGGAAAGACGCCGAGCCGCGGCCGCAACATATACGGTCAACAAACGTTCTTTGGTTAAAAGAATAAATAGTATCAACTTTACCTAGATTAACCAAGAGGCATCGCCTTGCTAAAATGTTTTTCTGTTAAATTAAGAAGAAGTACGCAGCAGGGTTTCCTCTCGACAACAAACATATCATCCACCACCGATAAATTCCCAACCGAGTGAAAACAACAGGTGCCATTGATTCTATCTCCCGGGGACAGTCGAATGTTGGCTACAGTATTCTCTTTCATCGCAACCGATGAAGCCCCCGATAACAATCTTGAAATCATCTCCTTCAAGTTGGACCCAGCTTCTATCACCGAATTGGTAAATTTCCTAAGCTCGAAACATGCACACCTTCTCCCTTTTTCTTTGATTGTATTTGCGGATAGCGGTTGGATAATGGCATCGGTTAACAACAAACATGACAAAAGGAGAATGCTAAATGAAGGGGAATGGTAAGTTGTCAGCTCAACTCGATACTGGGGCCAACTTTTAATCTGGAGTTCTTCTCTTTTGAGATGGTGATATAGATTCTGTCACAGAATGGGTAAATTGCCAAGCTTGGGCCACAAAGCCTTATACGCGATCTCTCTACCGACAGTGCGTGGATAATGATAGGAGTTTTCCTATCAGAAGGGGGAATAGATTAGGATAAAATAATTAAGATACTTGTGGTCTGTCGATCTTTTTGTAGCTACCCTCAACACTTGTGCATAAAACGAAGAGGTGATGCCGTAAACCAGGATATTATTTTCTTTTAATGTTCTGTCAATTATTTCATGGCCACTTCCGCGGTCACAACCCCTTTTGACAATATTGAACTAAATCATGTCTAGCAGACTGGAAATATTTCTTTGTTTATCGATATCGAATTCCTTTATCACAATATTATCAACAGCCCAGAAAGTTTTCGCCAATCATCGAGTTGGGTTCACGACATTTCCTCTTCATTTGACATTCTCGCCTGGTAAACCACCGTCATCCAAGCGCTATTGGTAAATACAAGCAAAGACACCGCCAGGGTGAAGGTGTTTGTATTTTCTTAGTTTCGCAATTTGACACCCATTGAAAGAATCTCTTGCCACCTCGAAGGGAAGATCTCCAGATTGAAAGTTGCTCCATCATGGTTGAATTCACAAGATTTCCTCTTCACTTAGCCCTTTCGTTGGTAAAACTCTGCCATTATCCAAGCACTATCGGTTAATACAATCAACGAGAAAGAGACGGGCTAAAAGTGTTGCGTCTATGTCTGGGCCCAAGCTGTGAATACCCTGAGAGATTAATGTCTAGCTGGAAGTAGAAGACTTCAGTTTGAAAGTTGTCTCCTTTTTGTCGCTGAGTTGCGTTCCAAACATTTCCTCTTCATTTAGCATACTGTCTTGTAAACCACTGCAATTATCCAAGCGCAATCGGTAAATACAAAGATAGACAGAGTGAAAGCGTTTGTGTTCTTTCTGCACTTAGTTAACTCAACAGCAAACCTATATACTCACAAATGTGTTCTGAGGCCGTGGATAAGGTGGTCTTGATGAGAATGAGAAGTCCCGCGATTTCAATCAGGCTCGTCCATCCCGTCATCAATGTTTGCATGGTATCGCGATCCCACACACTATTCGCTCCTCCTGCAATGATAAAATGTCAACAAAATATTTAAAATATATTATAAGCTACATGTATTGATAAAAAAATTCTTATATTTTTTTATCATTGATGAGCCATTCTGGTCATCCCTAAAAATAGATATACATGTGGTTACAAGTATAAAATGTGCATTGCCTCTTCCAGTGAACACAATATACTGCATGTGTAAGTCGGAGAGGAGGTCGTGAATGATGCACAACAACCCCTCTGTAACCAGTATTCACGTAACGGAACATACTTCGGAAATCCGACACACAATCGAGTAACACCCTACATGGTTTGATCAAACGCGTCAACCCAATGGCCGGTCGTGCCAAATTCATCTTGCGTACCACTTGGTAAATATTTAACCTATAGATTGCTCTAGAGCGAATAAGCATTTAAGCTGATCCTGCTGGCGCTAGTGCTAACATTTTTCGAGATGAAACTGTCGATATACGTTTGAAAGCATTGCCTGAAATGATTGTCCTTTGCTTAACACTGGATACTGACCATGGACAGATGGACAGAGAAGAAGACATCTTTTGATCCATTTTAAGGTCAGGAACTCAATATCACAACCATCCCCCGTAACGTGCTGCGATAATGCCGCCATCTTGCCACGGAAAATTCTATTCTGAGATGGCTGGGCCTTCCTAAAATAAGATGCCACCTTCGGAATCGCTGACAATGGCTAATCAAGGAGCTCCAAACAGTCTATTCCATGCAGTTTTAGACTGCTTTTAAGTGCGAATGGGCACCCAGACTTCTGCAGCGAATTTGCAATGTTTTCTTTTGCGTTAATAACTGCTCCTTAAGTTGGTAATCGAAGATTCACGCGAAGGAATATAATCGTATCTGGTAATAACGACACCATGTTTCGCCCCATCAATTTACAAAGCAGTGAGGCTTCAATAAATCAAGTCAACTTAATTCAACTCATGGAATTTAATTTAAACTTAACATTTCGTGTAACAGGCAAACTATTCGGATTACTTCTCTTAACTTTTGGTCGTAACTTATGAATTCTTGCCGGTATCGATTCTGTCTTTTCCTGCATGCCATCACAACCAACGGAATGCCAGGCGACTTCCTCACGCACATTATAATGGCCCCCTATACTTTATCAATAATTCACGCCATGTCAAATTTGTGGAATTCTATGAGCCACTGGGCTTATGAATATTGCATGATTTTGACACTTTTTGCAACTTGGATGCCATTACATTGCTATTAACTATAAAATTTCTCACCATGAATACACGATACTGACTGAGAAGATGCCACTATCACGACCATGTCTAATGTGCCAATTTCTCCTAAAACATCCGTGATTTTTTCGGCATGCACAGGCAGGGATGCACAAGAAGTCAAAGACGGGTTGCGCGAAGGATGGTGAACACTATTTTTGTTTATAAGGTGTAGGGGTAAACATTTATTTAGTTGTGATAAAAAAGCCGAGGACATGATAACAAATGATAACCTAACCCTATCGTGGCTGTGTCGCATGAAAAAGATTCTATCATAAAGAATGTATTTTGAGGAAAATTTGGAACATCAAATTTAGAATACTAGACGTTAGAATACTAGTATTGAAGTAAGAATACTAGTATTGACGTTAGAATATTAGTATTTGCGTTAAATGGGCTATGCAATTGATTGACTACATGACTTTTGTAGAAAACCAGTATTCGTTCCCTTTGGCCATAAAACGTCGATGAACAAATAGATGTAGAATATTCCCTTTGGCGTCAATTGACTGATTTCACGCTTCATCTTCTCGCTTCATTTAACAAGTAAATCTCACGACAGCACTTCCCTTTAATCGAATATTTCGACTTAAGTAACTGATTGATCTGAATTAATCAGAATGGTATTAAAGATCAGTAGAACGGCTCGGAGATTCGTCTGAGAGCACATCGCAAGTCAACTAGATACAACACAGTTGTGTATAACATAGAGTGAACAGTAGGGATAAGTTGTCAAACAAGGGTGAAACAGTCTTACTAATAACCCAGGGTTGTGACCAGGAGTCGGGACCTTTCCTGCAACGCTTATTTATCCGGTTAGATCGGGAACGTGATGATTTTGCGATAGACGAGTATCTTAATGAGCATATAGCTTCGAGACAAGGCTTGACCTTTGGCACTGGTACTGAGTAAGTCCCTAACAGCAGATTCAGATATCAGGAATATTGGCTGCTGGAACTATCAGTGACAACCTTTTTTTAAATGCTGCAGTACGTATTTTATTCATGAGAGAAACTTAATATCAAAGTTTCAACTGATTTAACTTCTTATCTATCTAATACAACATGATATAATTTTGATATTTGATATCCCTTAATAAAACTAAGTACTTCTTTAGGAAGCTTGCTGGATCTCCGCGAGGACACCAAACATCCACTTTACACGCGCTTTCAGGCCGCTCTTCTCAAATAAATGATAACGAAACATATCTTGTAATGAATGATTACGATTCAGCTCAAGGCAAACTTACCCGACGAACGGCCCTTACATTGTTAATTTACTTTTTTGTATTGCAATCGGTTAAATCACATCATTTCATGAGAGCCTAACATCTGATTCCGCTGTTATTGTCAGGAATGAATACGCGTGGCAACATTGGAACAAGATTAATTTAGCCGTAAGATAGTTCTTTTTTCTTATCTAGAATTCCAAATCTAATGCACAGCTAGTTTGATTAATTTGATTATGGTGTAGCCAGAGCTGGACTGTTTTAAATCATAGTCGAGTCAACGACAGCGTCGATACAGCTATTCTGAATGTTGCTGAATTGACGAATTCTAGTTCTGAACTGGCTTCATCGCTTTATTTCATCGTTAATATAGTCCTATCCAGCGTCTTCCTCCTTTCCAATTCCTCTTGCTGTTGGGCTGATGCAGACAAAAACCTGAAACCTTGCTCAAATTAAGCTTGGAATGGTGGTTCTGTTATGTACTTGTAAGAGCAATGCTTCAGCATGTCCAAGATGAGTCACCAAACGTTTAAGTCTAAAAACATAAAGACGGTCAGAGCGAAATGACTGCTTTGGCTACTTGCGTCAGTTAGACACGAACTTGTTTTACATGTAGCTCTTGCAACGATCAGAGAAGAAGTTGTTGCTAGCTACTTGCATCACATGCTCTCTATACTACTGCCAGCATGAGTTTCGGACTGCTTCGAATTCAAGACAACGGGCAGGAAGATGGAGAAGTGAGGCTTATTCTTAATTGATGACATGCTAATGAATGGTCTCCCAAGTCTAATTACCCAACGTTGTGGGGATCTATTACGACCCTTCTAAACGCCAAGCGTACTATCACTTTCGACACTAGTAAATGACCCGAATACATGAGAGAGACGAGATGTTTTATTTATCTTTTTTCTCGGATTCAAATTTGGCCTAATATTACTCGCTGCACTGCGACTATGCATTAAAGTACTGAACATTCCTGCCTTATAAACTCATGTTATTTAGGAATAGAGCTTTGTATCTCAAGAAATACTGCGTCCACTAGCAGACACCATCTACATGTGACCAATACTCCCCACGCTTACCAAGCTCTCATGTTGCTGAAGTGTAAACCGCTGTTTTGTCCAGGAGATCCATGTTCTCCGCCCGGCTGGAGATCATGTTTGCCAAGAATGGTGGATTGTGTTGGTGGAGTTATTGAGATAATGATGGAAAAGGATCAGGACCAGCAGCTGTGGAAATATCAATGGCGTGTTCCTAACGACTCATCTCTGATCGATGGTGGACCGGTCAGATTGCCCTCTCCTCATTACCCCGGGTCATTTAACCCTAGCCAGCTCATACTTGCTTATAGAGATGATCACTGCAGAGAAAGCGTTTGCCACTTGCCCCTTTTCATAAAAATCCACCATACACAAGAAAATTCCATAATGAAAGACTGAAGGATCGAACGTCGAATTACGTCGAGAGCAATGAACTTTGAAGAGAACCCTTTATCATTGTTCAATGGCAATGAACTACAAGTGTATCCGAAACATGCTTTAATAAAATTTTATACAGTACATTCAAGCATTAACCGGTTTTCGAGTGATCTCCTTGAGTATACTCATCAACTAATAATGAATTGTGTTTCGCAAAATTCGGCAAATGCTATGTTAACACTCCACTCGTGTCCACGTCAAAGTTAAAATAAGGCACGCGACACAGTTATATGTAGGTGCAACTTCAGATCAGCTTAGCTGTACAAATAAATCAGGTTTGTTATAAGAAAGCGATGATTTTGCAAATTGATTTTGAAATTCTGACTATGCCAACTCAGCGGAATTTAACGGCTGACAAGCTCAATCACGTGGCTTTGTTCACAGTCGTTGCCTCGTTTTCAAGTATCATGTACTGGTGTGAATCCTTGGCCACCAGTGAATGTCCTACTTGTCTTACACCCAGTCACTGCTAGGAGATGGAGAAAGACTGCTGACACCTAGTTGGAGGACCTAGCCCAGGATAGAGTTTGCTGGATGGACCGTGTGGCCGCCTGTTGCGCAGTCGACTGATGGATGACAATGATGATGGTCTTGTGCAGTGATAACTTTGAACTCAGTCGCATATTGATGGTGTGGATTCGCACTCAAACTGGGATTGTGATGAATACCACTTCAGCTAACTGGTAATCCTTGCCGTACACAGCCATCGCCGACAAACTTTAACGCACCTATGCTCGTTTAAAATCAGCCCAGCAAAGCGTTCGTCTAGTCTCGATAAATAGCACGACATCTAAACAGTCAAGCTATTTTCAGCAACCCTTGGCTTTGTGCGCGAGTTTTAGTCAAACGTTGGATAAAGATTTCTAAATGTCAGCTACAGTCAAAGACGGCTTGGCAGGATCGATCTTAACCACCTGCAGTTCATCGAAAGGTAGAAGGATCAAACTGAACTTTGTAGCGTCTTGGCGGAAAAAAAGAAGACACTATTTCTAAGGATAATCCTCAGACGATAAGCCTGGTACTCAGGTGGAGATGGTGTCTTTATTGAACTCTATAGTAAAGCTTTTCTTCCGAACCAAGAAATCAACATTCTATTGGAAATGTTGAAATTGAATCTTTGCACTAGCTTCTTGTTGGCAAAGTCTGTAATTTTATATCTGGCGATAAAGCCAACATGGCATTCAGGGAGACCTTAGGGTTTTCTTGATTGAAACTATTATATCACGTAGTAAAGCTTTATTCGCAATAAAGAACAACATGTAGTAAAGCTTTATTCGCAAACGTAATTATCTATACCTGCATGAGAGTAGACCCACTTGTTAAAAGCAGTAGCTTAATGGGTGGTTTCGTTGCCACTACATGTAGCCGAGTTATCCAAGATTCACATTTCTGAGGTTTTTTGGAATGGATACCAAGCATGCATCAGCTCGTGAGGCAAAACAACAGCTATTCTTTATTCAAAACAAGCACTAAACAAGGCTGATCATCAAGGCTGCAACATCTGCTTGAATTGCACTAACCGTTTAATGAATCGGCCGTCATTCACTCCAGACCTTCAGCGCCAGACAGAGAGAAGTTCTCCTTGTTCACCAGGCATGCATGTTAGGCAGCAAACACGACTAATCAAGGCTGCAATATCTGCCCAAAATTAAACCAACCGTTAATCAAATTACACTTGAGCAGCATCTAATGCATCTACCTGAATGAAGACAAGTGCTGTGCACAGATCTGTCATTTACTTCTTCGGCGCCAAAAAGAGAAGTCCTCCTAGTGGACCAGCTGAGTAATGCATTATTCCACCATGTACATTAGAAAACTACCGAGATGACTCAACACTTGGTTGAATCTGCTGTGGGCCCAGCTTTAACAGCTGAATCATGCTCATTGCCGGGTTTACTAGCGCTCTCTCGGAGTTCATTCTTTCTACAAGTAGATTTCTTTAAAAAATTCAATTAAACGGAGTAACAAAACTAAATTGTGTTTAAAAAGTGTTCTTTGAAGTTTGGAGCAAGAAATTTTATCAACGACAGCCGGTGTTGCAATAGTTGGAAGGCTCGCAGCAAGAACTGCGACGACAGTTTCTTAGCTAGGCTAGGTGGACTTGCAGCCAAGCTGGTAGCTAGGGAGTTTTTGCCTCGACACACGATTTTTGCTTTCTGATTTAACTGAAGGTTAGGTTGGTAATATTGTTAAGAATGATTAGATCTCCTGAGTTTCTGCAACTACATGTAGTTGTGATGCCGGCATTACTGAAGTTGGGCATCATTCGCGACCACCACTTCTATATATGACTTGGCAACTTTGTGAATGAATTACAGTGGTCGACTCACAACTTCGACTCAAATGATCTGACAAATGATGGCAAATTGAACAACTGCACGTACGTGTATACCAGCAAAATAATGTTTGAAATTCTGCCTCGGACCTACGATTAAGGCGGAAATGATGAAGTCGGCCCGGATGATAGTCGGAAGAATCTGAAATTTCTCTACTATCAGACGACTCGGCCAATCATAGTAATCATCCTAATGCCACTATAATCCTTTCTCGCAAATACCAACAATTACGACGGATATAAGGAAACACATTAAATTTGATGGTTATTGCTGCCAGGGCTCGTCGAATTGATCAACTCTGTCACGAAATCAGGTGTTCACGAGTGTCTATAACGTAAGCTGCATGGTTATCCGCCGCCAATAATAAGCCCAGCTGTAACAATCAGACTCGCATAACTGCCTGTCACGGAACGCCAGATGGATGTCTTGCTGAGTTCTTACTTGATGTCGAGGATTTTGGAGGATAGTTACAGACGGGGAAAGATAACAAAATCCGATTTGACAGCGCGAATATTTCAAAATTGGAACCTTATCTTACCTCAAGGATTGTTCTACTTTCGTGTTCTCGTGCAGATTAATTAAGGAGCACTCTAAAAAATCAAACCAATGTTGAAAAATTGTTTTGCTTCATTCCTAAAAAAAGAAAATAATTACGGTGCCGGTGATAAAAAGTTCTTTAGTCAATATCAGCTGTCAACAAAAACCTTATGAGAATTACCCAAAAAAACACGGATTAGATGAACACATGAATTAATATTGTCCACTGAACAAGCCACAGAAGCCGCAAATGCATTCTAACCTAATGAAATATTTCCTCATCATAAGCGAAATAAAAGAACTCATAAAATCTATCCTCACCACGCGTTTCGTCGCATTTGCAAATAACACAGATTATAGATTATCGGATTATTGGTAAAGCTTAACTCATTTGATTCGAAGCTCATCAATACGGCTTCGGATTTACTTGACACAAGTACATTCAACACAAATGGATTTTCTGACAAGAATAGTCATCAGAGTTATTCATGTTTGTGGGCTTTTAATTAGAGATAATTTGTCAACAACTCATCACAGTTTCGGTTCGAAGGAGTCTCAATTGAAAATAAGGATCTATAGACATGGATGACGTTGCCATGGGGACAAATAACCATCATTTTAACTGGAGCCTCTTGGTTTCGATTTGATTGGATTCTTGGGATTTTAATTAAATGTTGTTAAAATTTCGCCACGACCTCACTTTATTGAGGGGCACCTTCTATTCACTTATTTTGCTACACTCTAATTAGCCTTTACGTATTGACCATGTTGGAAGACTCACGCGGCCGAGGATAAGATTAATCATCTGTTTGTCAATAATAGACAGTGATAAAATTGGCTTTGCGCGTCAGCCTTCGTGTCAGCCTCATTCTGCATGCAGCAACAGGAATATAATGACACCGAATGTGTCACAAATGCTTCGTCAAATGTATGGTGGGCACTGTCGCTTCTTCGATAAAATCCTTGAGTGACCCCTGGCAGTTTATCCAACTAATCTGTTTATATTGTACCGAGTTTAAGATGGCTCCTTATTTCTTATTTCTTATTTCTTATTCCTTATTCCTAATTCCTAACAGTACATTTTGACAGTTAGCAGACCAGTAAATAGTACCGGTATGGAAATTGGGTGCACGTTTGCATGTCACGACAAAAGCTGTTGTTGGTTGTTTTCCTGATACATCGGACACACTACTGGGGTGTATATGGAACCATTGTCGTCCAGATACAACACTACATGACCATGTATGTTAAAAGGTTATCAGTGGATACCCGATATCAACAGATCTGGCTTTCAGAAATGCAATTGTCCCGGTGAATGTCCACGAATGCAACCTTTTGAAAGAAGAGCCCGTCTTTCTTGCTTGAGCTGCTGGTGTCTCTTTCGCAAACGATAGAAGTACTACATGTATAGGTAGCTCTCTATAGAAACGACCAGGCTTTTGAATAGACGGGATGACAGCCCCGCATGCA
The DNA here is from genome assembly GCF_910592395.1 of Lineus longissimus. NCBI lineage: Eukaryota > Metazoa > Nemertea > Pilidiophora > Heteronemertea > Lineidae > Lineus > Lineus longissimus. Next base: position 22,240,379 of record NC_088308.1, on the reverse strand, counting down.
TAAGCTTAATAGAGCACCACATTTTTAAATAGATTTTAATTGGTGCTGAAGATATTGTATGTGCAAGGGATGCACGTATTAACCATTTCCTAATGCACACTTCGGTCTAGTCAACAAGACTACCATTATCATTTTGTTTGAAGTACATTTGTTGAACGTTTTGTCCTGTAAAATTTTACTGTGTATAGTGTACATGTATATTGTTCTTAATCTGACACTGATCCGTATTGTGTTGAGGAAAACAGGAAATTAACACAGATGAAGGAGAATACTTTACTACGTTTCAAATTCTTTGTGAACGAATTAGATATTGCATTACTTTGTCGATGAGGTGTGCTCGGTCATAGACACGATGGTGGCTCCAAATTATGATAACGCTAATAGTTTCATTGACGAATCCTGCAATTCCAGTTGCTTTTGTTCATCTTGTTTTCAATCTGTTGGAAATCGATCTGATTGCCAAAATCAGACTGACATATATTAGACAACAGCAATTTTACCATCAAACCAGGAGGCCCACATTGCTGCGATTACATGGTCCATCTGGCCAACGCCTACATGTAGTCACAAAAACCACCAAATATGCATTGTAATATACCCGTCATCAAACCACAAATCGCTATTAATAGATAGTCACCTACTCGGATCTAATAACTGAAGCGTGATATATAAGTTCGCGATATTGATATCAATATCCATGTCGGTTGGTTCCTTCAACCCATGACATTTCCGCTATGACTATGTATGATTAATTAGCTTGACTTCGGTCACCCCGATTACAAGCAGAAATATGTCTTCATTTCCTTGAGAGTTCTTTTATCTGTACATCGGAATGCGTGTTGGAGGTAATACTCTGGTTGAGATTGTCAATGGTGATTCCGTGGTCGCGCATTTGGTGGCGGAAAGTTACCAAATTATGTGACGGGGACAAGATTGACATCACGTGGTTTAACCGCAGGCAAGCCTCACGGAACAAGGTGTGTGGCGAATGAAGTGGATGCCCATTTAAACCTGTGAGGCTGGAAAATAAAGAACAGTCACCCACCCTTGAAATTGGCACTCACTTTGTTTTGATAGAGTTCTATTCGCTTTAGGATTTCAAGTTCTAGCCAAAATGGCGGTGCTTAAGGTCAATCTGTAAGGGCATGATATTTCCGGATCTTCGAGTCTCCGTACATCGCAGCTTACGTGCACGTTTCTGGGTGATTTCTTGAATGCACCGTAACCTATACGACGAGAACCAATCGCTTATCAAATTAATCTGTAATGAAATTCAAATATTTGATCCAATCTGGATATCCTGGAATCAGTCATTAGACCAAAACATGATTCATTTGACCCCGGTGCCATTTCAATCAAACTGGTATGATGATATGAATTCCTCGAGGCTATGATATTGGTACGGGTTTCCCATCGGGTAGAACAGCCTTCGATGCCATCCGATCTCTTGCTCGTGCAAGCGTGAAAGTTATTCTGCATTGACATGGCAATTTCTCCAGTCTGGCTCATAAATAAGGGTCTAGCAATGAGTGGTACGTGATATTAAACGCGTCTTGATAATGAAAATTACGCTTCCGTGTATGACGATAGTATCACTAAGAAGGGTTTTATCCTTGTCATTCATGTATATATTGTTTTTTGAGAATCCTTATTAAATAGGTAATGTGACAAGAATTATATCATTTTATTTAAAAAAACATTACAATCCACATTCAGAACATTATGATTTCGTAACGGACGCCTTAAGTTTGGTAGCATGCGAAAGTCACAAAGGCTTTGATGCTTGCCTTTAAATACATTGCAGTATTCAACTTTGTGGTTCTGGGATTAGGGGCAAAAGGAGAAGGAAAAACACTTTTGTCCCAAATCTGTACGAAATAAGAAGGCGTCCAAATCATTGTACCCCGAGACCATGTTGGTTAAAGACACATTTGTCCCATAAAAGGGGTTGTTAGTAGGTTTTGTTTGTAGCACGACATCCGTGGTTTTACTTAATACGTCGCATTGTTGGTTATTTCTTACCTTGCTTCGATTTCAGGGTCTTTGACAGAACATCATACATGTAGACTAGGTGTTCTCCCAAGTGCGAAATCTTTCATACCAAATGTCAGTCAGAGTCAATCGCGTCTTAGCTTTTCTAATCATCAATCAGACTAATCTGATCAAACTTTAGTTTTCCTTCGCATTTTCACGTATCAATCCTAGATTTCATCAGTTATTCTGAGTGGTCGCCAAATTCTATCATTATGGCCAGGCATCTCTGACCTTACCACTCTAGATACACACGAAATCGTATTATTATGAATCTATATCAACTTATATTCCGCGCGTATCTCTGGTTCATTAGGGTAGACGCCTTGGTGCATGTTGATAGAGACTTGTATGGGCGATGTTGACAATACAGGTAATGGACTAATGGTAACCCCCAAGGAGTGTCTGCCTGAATGGCAGGAAGAACCCGACTTGACTCGCTGTACGTATTCCGGGTGGAAAAGGTTTATTTCTGGTGAATTGTGCTGACCGTCCGTGCAGAAAGCGGTGTATCTATGTATAATGAGGATCAGTAGCCATCCAGAATAGTGAAAACAGTTTTTCATAGTTCCCAATACACCATCGGAATCGCACTATAGGCCTACATTTACCTGGAGGATTAAAGAAACGGTTTTCAAAATGACTTCGTAAAGGTTTGTCAATATTGTCTTTCAACATAAAAATGCAAACAGTTAACACATAATCGCTTCGTCTACACAAGAATCCGATGATGTTTATTTGAAGTCAATTTAAGAAAATGTCTATGGATCAGCAGTACGTTTCTTTATTTTCTCTATATCAACAGCGACGACATCTCAAATGCCATAAATTGGACCAGGCTTACCCGATTATGTACTCATACTATGGTTGTTCATGGTTTTCAAAAGTATCACTTATGCACATGGTATATCTTGCAAAAGAATGAAAATCACTTCAGCCAAACTCCCTCTATTTGTCTTCAATTTTCTTCCCAACGAGTACCATCCCCAGACGATTGTACCTTCGCATCCTCTGGCGACTGTCTTCCACTCCAATCTATTCAAAGTAAGCGGTATCGATCCCTTCGTATTTGATGTAGCGGTGTTTGAAGAATTCCTATATAACGAGAACGATTCGATTCTAATGATCGCCGATAGCGGAGAAGATATTTTAAGAACACTTCGCTTGATACAAAACGCCTTGTTTGTGGCAAACATGCATAATTCGTCCTCCGATGAATTCCTTTCAAGAGTTTTTAGGTCTATCCCTGGGCGCCTGTTCAATATGGTTGGCCAATCGCCGGGTGTCATTAGGAGTTTTTCCACGTCTCTCGTGGACCACTCAGGTGAGCGCTGCCATTACTTTCCGATAACGCCCGGAGACGCTTTAATTTAGACATTCCTAGCCTGATCGACGCGTTGGATACTGTAAAGGACCGGATGAAATGAGTACTGTTAACCGCGAAATGTCCATGATTCGCGAAAATTTCAGATAAATACAAGATCTTTACGATCTTTTGGTCAACTGCTCAAAATGTCTCTGGACTCTCCATCTCATATAGCCGCTGAAAACAGACCCCATCGCACTCTCAGTGCTCTTAAAATGGTACACGCTACATATGAAAAGCAGTAATACGACTATCTACGTCGTAATCCGTACCAGCAAACTCCTCAGCAGGCTATTCTTAGTGGAATGGTCAAGTGCACTCTAACTGCCCAAAACTGGAATGCACAAATAGCAAAATGGGGAAAAGCGTTGCCCTTTCGTTGAGTGTTTTTCAGGAGTATGCGAACTGGGAACAAGCTTTTCACCCCATAATGCAATTTCCTTATTACTATCTGCAACGTGAGCGATACCAGCAGCCCCCCCCCCCCCCCCCCCCAGTATGCTATTCTCATAGGATTCATCACTCCAATTGTTAACGAGAGAAATTAATCATATTAACTCATTTTATTGCCTAATGTTAGAATATGGAGAATGCATGTTGATTAATTGGTGTGATTTAGGGAGGATCTGACTGTGCAGTGGATATAAATTTCTGAAAGATATGAAAAAGATGAATTACATTCATAAGGAATGAAATAAGATTTTCCTTAATGGATTATCTGTCGGTATCGGAAGCGTTAATAAATTTTTTGCAATGTTTCTGGTGTTTTGCAAGGTAGGATTGAGTCAAATCAATTTTCTTCAATAATAGATTTTGGTTCTGAGTATAAAAGTGGGTTTTGTAATACATTTCTGGCCTGCAATCCAGACAAAATTAATAGGTCCACGCCTGATGGTCTTAGCTACGGACGTCTAGCATGAAAAACTACGGACGTCTAGCGTGTATAGACGTCCATGGTTTTGGCATGATCATGATGTAATAAAACTAATATGTATACGCATTCTGTAAAAAACATGAATAAGTAGGGTACCGAATGCAATTCATTCGTCTGTTGAGTGATAGATCGACGCTTAAGATATCTTCATTTAAGCGTCACCAGTAACTTCGATACGAAACGTTATGTGTACATGTACTAAAATCGACCTGCAGTGTGCGGAGCTTTCATCGTTTTATATTTACGTTAAGAAATAATTACTCAGACAGATCAATCAAAATTGAAGAAAATCTAATCAGGCCGCCAATGAAATTTCCCTGCCAGATAATTGTGTGTGTTCACGAGAACATGCCGCGATAGAATTCTAGATTTTGATGAAGATTAGAACACTACCAGTAGGGAATGAATTCAGCGAAAGCTCAAAACAGTCTCGAGCAATGGTTTTGCATATTTAAATGAAGACATGAGGATTTGTATGTTGACATTTTCTGTCCGCCAGCTGCACACCTGTAAGGCGGTGAGAACCAGAGTCTACTATGTAAGTGACAGTTTAGACAAAATGGTTTAAGTGCATGTAGCAACCTCTGACACTGAATACTATTTCCTGTCTGAGGCGTAGTGGTATAGCTTCATCAGCTAACTCATGGATGGCCACACACTCCACTTAACTTTTCCATGCAAAATCAGAATCAGTTTACCCAAAGTCAGATTAGGTTTCGCATTATGGTAACAAATTCCCTCCAACGTTTCGCCGAATCCCCCGGATAAAACTTCACAGCCCTGCCCACGTCACAAGAGACAGGGATCAAACAAGTTAAACCTTTTTCTGGACAGGTGAATGGATAATTCTATACACATACATGTTATCACGGTTACATGGTGTCATGATACCGCGATTGAAGTTGGAATAAAGCAACAAGAGGATACGGTAAGAGTATTGCTTTTCGGGATGACGCCAAAGAAACTAATGGTACATTCAATGACAATGGATTTTCGTATTCAATCGAACCAGTACATGCCAACATACATTATAGTGAGACTCTTGGAAATGAGAAGCCAAGGCTGGTACAGGGATGAAGTTACTAGTATACATTCTTATAAGGTCGAAGAAGATCCTGCCAACTACTAAGTAAATGTACATGACATGTATATGGTGATAGATCGTGTAACGAAAGTTTAAAGCAACATTCCGCTGCAGCATGTTAAGTTGTGTTCACAGTTACATGTAGCAATCAACAGTGTTTGTTTTTTTGGAAGGTATTGCCTCGTCGAGAAGAATTCGCAGTGCATATCTTGACTCCCTGTGTATGCAATACAGCTACCATTTATAACACAAAAAACAGCGCGATAGCTAGTTCAAAACCTAAGGCAACGCACTCGGGACAAGGTCAGGTGACCAAACATGATATTGGAGGATTGGGTGCAGCTACGGATTTTCTCTCAATACTGCAGTTGCTTCACCATTATACAGTGTGCTAAAATCAACAGCCTACGTCCAGTCAAGTGAAACTGCGCCCGACCCGGAACAAATCACGCTAACCTGGTAAACATTGCGCCAGACTGCCTAGACGTCTTGCTGTTCGCTAAGGAGTCACATCTTATGAGCTATGCCGTAATGAGGCATCGATCATTGGTGGTCAACCCGTCAGCACGCTCAAAAGCACCATTGTTGGCGCGACTACTGAAACTTTATTATCCTTAATGAAAAAGTCATTTACACAGCAGATTAATCGGGCACCGCTAAAGTATCAAAATGACTTATTTCGTTGCCATGTGACAACATTGACTGCATGGTGATTGATAGTGAAATATAGATATTTGACGCGGTAACGGTTATCAATTAAAGTGGGAGTAATTAGTCAAGGTAATCAATTTGAGGATTTGAGGATTTTTCTGTCATAGATAAGTGTCATGAATGTAATAAATTGGTCTCTCAATACGTCTTAGTTTCGCGTCTTAGTTGCAATATGCGATAATGATGAATGCTTGATGTGGCTTTCCTGTACTGTCGCTTTCGGGTTTTTTCCAAAGATTATACCGTAATCAATGCGCTGTAAATTACATCAAACATTTTCGTATGATTTTCCTATGTGAAACAATTCTTTTTCTCGGACATTGCAACGATATTTGCAGAATAACAACGGCATATATTTTGAGTACTACTACTTTTCAGAAAAGCTCTTTAATTTTGGTCGAGAATATACACCAAATGAGTGCCCGATTGCTTGGAAGAAAACCACACATCGAACCCGGACAGCCACATCAACCTTCGTGATTCAAGTTACTTCATTAGCGCCAACTAATTAATCGATGTGTTCACTATTTACCTGAGATATGCTCTATTGTCTCTTCATCATTATCACTCAATCAAGGTTGGCTAAATTGTCATCAAAACTAAACGCCTATATTGCAGATTTCCGCGCTAAATTAGACAAACGCCTTATCAGTGTCTACCTTTATTAGTGTTTGCCGTAATCGCAGTGTGATTCTATTTGCATTGATAAATTGGGATGCATTGCTTCCACTAAGTAATATAGTCAGTGTGATCTCTCTCGAGGGACCGACTCACAGCAGTGTGTACCACTTCTGCTGTTAAAGAAAGACTCTGGGGGAAGCACAGTAGCCCTAGATTTCGGCGGACCACGTCATGGAAAGCTTTTAAGAACCTCATGGATTGGAGGATAAACTCTATATCACCACATCAAAGAACGGCTTTTATGATACCGCATGGACAATCCTGCATCCCTTGCGACTCTTTCGCCGCCTATAAATCCCCGGGACTGTCTTCTAGATCAGTGATATGAACAAGAAGAAGATTCAGTGAAAACCTTGCAGAATTAGGAGAGAGGAGACAGAACTGATTCCAAATTGAAGGCAGATTACACGTCGTGACTTATGTCAAACTCGCGTGTTTATTCAATTAACGCATCTGATTATTTGTTCGTTAACCAATTTATTGGTTCCCAACTTGTGTAATTGTTTCTTCGCCGTAAACGTGCTCAACAACCATAAAGCAAGCGTTTTTTTTTAATATCATGCCGCAGTGGTGTAAACTGTATTTGAAGATTCGGATAGCGTTTCCCAATAAAACAAATATCCTTTGCTCGATTAATTAGGACGGGCGATACTGGAAAACAACTTCAGAAAAACTTGCATCTGCATCATTTCCATCTCAATCAGTGAAGTTCGCATTATGGTAACACGAAGCACCAAGACAAACAGACATTGAATAAACACAACACTCACCCGACCGGAGCTCGTTGGAAAATCCTCTCCTAGTTGTCACCCAATCTCTCTTTACAGTATTTTTCCTATCTTTCACCTCATCATATATCATTTGAGATTCAGCAAAACCTGTCATTCTATCAGTTTCCATGCGAAGTGTTGAATCCAGCTGCACTTGGCGGTCCGTTTGATTTGTGTTCGAGCGAAAAATCCTGCACTTGGCTTAAACTGTGCATTAATTGGTAACAGGGATGTGGTGATCCACTGGGAATCTCAAATTATAAGATTTAACACATTCAGCGTTTTTGAGTATAAATTTTGCACAATAACGCTAAGGAAATCTGCATCCGCGCTTTCTTTCCATTTCAGTGCAGTATTCTAAAACACCTTGGTTACCACTGTACCACGGTTCTTTTTACTGTGAATAATACACCGTGCCTCGTTATAACGGAAGCGATTATGGTTAGGCAACCATACAGCCGCTTGGGTTGCTGCAAAATATGAAAGCCATCACTGAAACACCTCACTGTGGGTGTTGGTTGTGTCACCAAACACCGCTGGGATGATGTCGTCATTTTGCCAAAACCTCCGCGAGGAGCCCTGGTTTTGGCCTGCACCCTAGCTCAACCCTTGCGGTGTTTGGCTACCTCCACTTTGGTATTCCTTAAACTTGAAGCATTAAAGTTACACAAACGAATGAAGGTATCCCTGGGCTATTTGAACATTTCTGTTCCAGTAAGTTGTCACCCAATCTCTCTTTTACATTATTTTCCATATCTTGTACCATATCATATTATTCGAGATTCACAGAAACTTATTCTATCAGATCTGTTCAGTCGGGCTGCACTCGCTAGCGGTGAGAATTTGATATGTCGCGATAAGAAAAATCTCTGCTGTGTGGCTTGAAAAGTGCACTAATTGCTGACAGGGGAATGATGATCCATTGTGTACCTCGTAAGTATGATTTAACACTGTAGATTTAGTAGCCATTTATTAGCGGCACATAAATTTTATGCTACTCTGTCTTTTCAGCACAGCTAGTTACAGTTGGCTGCATGTATGTGGTATCCAAAAGTATGGTTGCTAAAATACGATGCTGATGATAGTATCAAGTTTCAGGGGCGAGTATCAGTATCATGCAATCATGAAATGCTACCGAGCTGGTCAACAGATTCATGAGCTATTTAAGAAGAGAATTGCATGTCAAGTCCCTTTCGTAATATAACGTGATGCTAGATATTGGTTTTTATTATTATCCATTATAAACGTGAAGGAAAGGCGTTATACTTCAAATACGCTCTGTTTGAAGCCCAGCGGAAAAGGACCTGGCAGGAGGATCAAAATGTCAATAAGAAACTACGGGGAACGGATGAAGACCCGAAGGCCACATTAATTTTGTGACATACACCGACGACCGATTGTTACTATTGTCAAACGCTAAGAAGAAGAAGAAGAAAAAGCTACCGTATGCATGTTTATGTGATTAGCATTCTAAAGCGTTGACATTCAGCTAATTTTATCAACAAATTGTGGTGGTTCACTGCTTTTCTCATATTGATCTCGACTTCGTGATGCAAACGCAACAGTAATCTTTAACTGCACCCAAGACTTTGTTTGTCGGTGATATAAACGGGGTGCAAAAAATTGTTCACATGATGCCGAGGGTGCACTGTTTGAGTTTTTCCCTTTCAGAAGCATACGCCAACGGAAATAATCGTTGCACAATGGATGGTTCTCTACATAACGACATGCAGACACTTCAGCCCCATACTCGACGCTAACAAAATCGGATTATAGAAGAAACGTTGGTTGCAGTAGCTGACTCGCACTGCATCAATGATGACAGCCTAAGTAATAGTCTTAGGAGAATACAACTACATGCCTCGTTCGGAAACGTTTTTAATCGTCTCGGGAATAAGTGGATTCCGAAGTGGATCACGGGAAAAGTATGGAACCTGACTAAAATAGCAGTTGGAAATAAACACATACAGGCACGTTGTTTTTTTCCTCGTATATGCACAGGACGCACGAAGATTTGCTGGCAGCATCGGCTCCTCATTACTAATCAAATCAAACAAAACAGAAGCTTGGATGTAGTTGCTGGCATGCACTGCATCGGCAATGATGACACACAAAGTAATACACTTAATAGACTTACATGACTGGCATACAGATACATGTACATGTACATGCTTTTCAAGTAAACTTTCGTTACTGTCCATCGCAAGTTGGAGCTGGGAAACAAATTCCTAACTGACTGAAATAGACGAAGCGACAACAAACCCAGTGCATCTACACTGCATCATGCACGCCAGCTAGCGGTGTACACGACTTGCATTACATGCTGACATGTACAGTTGAGGTCAGAAGTTTACATACACCTGGGTCGAGAACATTCAACTCAAATTTTCAAAAGGTTTAATTGTACTTACAAAAACGATTTTGATGTGATAATATACCTCAGAGGTCTACTTTATTTTCTTACTGCATTCGTTTATTTCAGTTTCTTTATTTCAGAATTATTTGACATAGTTTGATATCTCTATTAAAGCCAGTGGGTCAAAAGTTTACATACACCAAGTGAAACTCTAAAAACACAACCTTGAATCATCAAGAAATTGAAATATAGGGCCTCACAGATGATTTCACAGGCCATTGGCCACTACAGAAATTATGTAATAACCCAAGCATTCTATAGGGGCTATATAAAAAGGCATTTCTATAGTGTATAGCCCATTTCAGTGTTCACAAGCATAGAGACAAGATGGGTAGATCCAAAGAGCACAGCCAAGACCTTAGAAGACGTGTGGTTGATCTTCACAAGGCAGGGTCCTCACTAGGCCACATTGCTAGGCAGTTGAATCTACCCAGGTCTTCCGTTCAGACAATCGTCAAGAAGTACAGGGACCTCGGGACCACATTAACCAAGCCATGGAGCGGAAGAAAACGGAAACTGACCCCCAAAGATGAACAGACCGTGGTGCGCAAGGTGAAGATCAACCCCAGGTCAACAAAAAAGCAAATTTGCAAACATCTGCAGGATGCAGGAGTGAGTGTCTCAGGATCCACAGTGAAGCGCATTCTTCATCGAGCTGGACTGAAGGGATATCGCCCCAGGAAGAAGCCACTGCTTAAAGATCGGCACCGAAAAGCAAGACAGGAGTTTGCAAAGAAACATCAATACAAACCGACAGCATTTTGGAGGAATGTTATGTGGTCTGATGAGAAGAAAATGGAGCTGTTTGGTCATAACGACCAGCGGTAAATATGGCGTGAACAGGGTGAAGCCTTCAACCCTAAAAACACCGTCCCAACCGTAAAGCATGGTGGTGGCAGCATCATGCTTTGGGGTTGCTTTGCTGCATCAGGAATGGGAAGACTCCAGAAAATAAATGGTATCATGAAAAAAGAACACTACATCCAGATTCTTGATGACAATGTCAAGGCCTCTGCCCAAATGTTGAAGCTTGGTCGGGGTTGGAGTTTTCAGCAAGACAATGATACCAAGCATACGGCGAAAGTAGTCACCAAATGGTTTAAGGACAACAAGGTGAAGGTTTTAGAGTGGCCTTCACAAAGCCCAGATTTAAATCCAATCGAAAATCTTTGGACTGAACTTAAGAAGCGGGTCAGAGCAAGGAAGCCAAAATTTTTTACTGAATTACATAACTTCTGCCAGGAGGAATGGCCCAAAATTCCCCAAGAGTATTGTAAGAAACTTGTAGACAGCTATCCCAAACGTCTGAGTCAGGTGATTGCTGTAAAAGGCAATGCTACCAAGTATTGAAGTATTACTGTATGTACACTTTTGACCCACTGGTTTTAATAGAGATATCAAACTATGTCCAATAATTCTGAAATAAAGAAACAGAAATAAACGAATGCAGTAAGAAAATAAAGTAGACCTCTGAGGTATATCATCACATCAAAATCGTTTTTGTAAGTACAATGAAACCTTTTAAAAATTAGAGTTGAATGTTTTCGACCCAGGTGTATGTAAACTTCTGACCTCAACTGTACATTGATTCCGTCCGTCTCTCTTTTTGCACTAAAGCGTGGAAACCTTGATGGTTATTGTGCTTCTGGACAGTAATTGATTCCCAAATCGAATCCAGACTGACACCAGATTTGAGCCCCTGCTCCTCAATCACGAGACAAGTCATAAAAACAGCGGTTACACTCACGCTGCATCATTCATGCTAGCTAAGCGATGGTTTTCTACGAGACAGGCAAGCAAATGCAATGTTCTTTGTACGGCTTTGCCATTGAGGTGTGATCGATGCTGACAGCATGCTACATGTAGCCAACAAAGAGGCTGGCATGACTGAGATGTGCCGCGTTACAATTGAGATGGATTGGCTGTAAAGTCTATTAGAAGGCGCCAACTTGCTTAAGCAAACAATTGCGTCTATAGTCTTAGATTCTCTATTGTAATTTGACTTGTATGCCTCCTGGTATATTGACGGTTCTTACAGTTATGCAAAGCAATAAAACACCTTTCGTCCGCATCAAATGTTCTACTAACCCTCAGGAAGAGGCTGAACCAGTTAACAGATTTTCGGTGTTCAGAAAGTCAGGGGTGAGTTATGGCCAACCCCGTCTCACATAAGGATTGATCAAAACTTCACCTATTGAGGACGATCGTAACTTTGTAACATCATGTTTACTAATCATCTTGTCGCTCGAATGGAGTTCGTCTACAACATCGATGTAGGCAAGTACAGTTTTCTGAAAGGGAGACTATTGGTAGGTTGACAACATTAAGGGACACGAATTCACCGATAGGCGTCTCTGCTATCTCACCTAACATCGGTACTATTCATCACGTTCAAGTATATCATCACCTAACACAATGACTACACCTTATTCAGAATAATGGAAACTTACGAATGGCAATCCTTTTAAGCACACTCCCAGCTAGCCTAGTTGTTTGAAGAAATCATCATCAGCAATCAGTGATAATTCTAAGATCGCCTGAGCACATATTCCACAAATAAACTAGCACATCTAAACGGCAATATCCTTAAACGAATAAGAATGGATCTGATACCATGCAATTCTTCTTCAAGAAACGGATTTTAGCTCATGACACCGGTAACTCATTCAAGAAGACAGCCTTTCACCCCGATGCATAGACGCCCTTTAACTCGCTACCGACTCAAACCGAACAGCAGCCTTGGCCTACGCATTACGCCCTACCTTTGCCTTATTATGCCTTGTTACTAATCCCGCACATCAGACCTACACATTGCCAATGCTTTTTCCTCACTGCTTTGACCTTTGCATCGACTTGCATTAAATATGTGTCCTCCCTAGACAGTGAGACCAACAGTAGTGACAAATGTCAAAGCATAAAGAGTGTGATTAATGCTATGATGTGACTCCCTTCTAACTCAATATAGTAACTAGATATTGGAGAACCACATTTATTGTATGATTCATGTCTGATACCCAGCATTATATCAATCTGCTAATACGATACTGCAATTGTTTTAACCAAAGAGATACGGCTGTTTCAGATTCACAAAGAAAACCAAACGAATAACCTTTACGCCTACGAGAAACCTTCCAAAAATCTAAACACTTTTGCTTGTTGTAGGCTACTAGAACATTGTAGTAATATCAAACATGATACAATCCTTCTCTGAAGAACCTTTCTTCTTGCCATCGCCCGTGATTTATTAGAGTACCGAAGTCAAACTTACGTCAACGAGTAGATGAGCTTCTACCAAAATCAGAAATGTACTTTTTCGAAGATACACATGTATCAACATCGTGGTGAGTTCAAATAACAATGTCTGTTGGCGATGGAGAAACCTCCTGCAAAACAAACTGGAAAGACTAAGTTAAAATCGAACCTGAAATTCTCAGTTTCAATAAAATGCGTTTTTCTGCCATTCTGCCTGAGTTACCCCTGCAATAAAATATTCGTAGGGCATGCAGGGCTTAAGTGTGGTGATTCGAATTAATATACTACTCTGGGCCGCCAGAAATTAATAGTAGACTCGCCATAATCCTTTGTGGCTTGGCGAAATTGAGGGGCGAAAGAAGTACTTTTCAACTCTCGAAATCCTTTCACCCCTTAAGCACGGTGGGTAAAGGTATTGGTTTACCTTTGCAACACAACAGAAACAAGGCCCTCTCAATACAGTGTTGGAGGGGGGCGAGTCTATTGTAAATTTCCGGCGACCCTTGACTGGTATACTAGTGTTAATTTGAATAACGACGGCGGTTGGTATGCAAATACTGCAGACTCATTTGATAACCTCCTTGAAATGATATTTCAAAAACGCAAATGCGAGCAATCAACTTCCAATAGCAACAATTACTACGGTTGATCTAAGGTAAATTTACCACTGAGTACGGACTTTTTCCCTCCACATGGAAATTATGGATGATTGAGATGTAAGGAATTGAAATTTTTGGAAATCATTGAAGTACCGTAAGACCTACTGCCGCGAATTACTATACGGTTTATAACATTTACCAGCGCTGATCTGGGTGTAGATTTACTTGGGAGGGGTATTCTTTCCCTCAATTTGTGACATAACGGATGCAAGTGGTTGTAAGGAATCGAAATGCGCATTAATGATAAAAGTAAAGATGAGGCAGGCTAAAATTGCGTTATGTAAGCAATCAAATATGGTTTCGTATCGTCCCCGTAAAGTCCTCAACCCTTGTCGTGCCAAATACAATGGTAATGAAGGTGTTATTCCATGTGTCCTAATTGAACCATTTCGCCAGCCTCTATCTCGAATATACGGATAATAAGACGGAGGAGTTCTAAGAATAACTAGAATTACCAAAGATCATGAAGTTTTTGCCCCCGTGCCTGAGGATAGGATAATTAGGGCCGTGTAATAAGCTAGGCCGTGGAAGAAGATATCTTGATGGATGGAGATAATTGTAAGGAACGGCCGTGCCGTGATCAAACGAACGCCACACGCTCAAACAGTTCACACGGCCAGTTATTACCTCGTGTTACTCCTATTTACCACTCGAGTTTCTCTGTCAGATCTCACATGGAGGGAGACAGGGTGTTATTTCAGGCAATTAGGCTTAATTTATCACCGTCTTGGCTGTCGCGGTGATCAGTCGCGCTGACAGGTCGCGACCTGAAGGCTCTACATAGCAGTCAGTCACTTCACATTTGCCATCAGGTCTGGATGGTATGGTTGATGAGCTTTCTATGTTGGGATTAATGACTGGATAAAGGAAAGAACCATGCACAAGAAGCCTATATACAAATAATTTCTTGGTAAAGGTTAGAACAAAGCCATTCTATAGTATTGAGGTGTAATAGGCAAGACTGTTCTACTTTTGAATATCTTGTGGCAAGCTCATATGGATCGAGTCTCATGGTAGTGGCTAACTTTTTTACCACCACTTTCATAATCAAACGACTGACATTGAATAGTTTGCATTCCCGTATTTTCATTGAAAATCTATCTTCAAGTTCATTTTTCGAAAGCCAAAGATTCTATCACAGTCACCAGCCAGTGACTCAGCCACAACCATAGACTGCACAGACACAATGTATGGCTTCGCCGCATTCCTTGGCCGGGTGATTAGAGTAACGGAACTTCAATTTACTCTCTCGTTATGGTGTCAATTGGCGCATTTTAATCAAGCTCATCGGCGGCAACCAAGTTGAAGAGAAGTTGCCCATGTTGTCGATGGGATTACACTATATAGTATCCGACCTGATCAACCCAACAGTGTTTCGAATCTAAACATATACCAAGACTCGCATGTGACTGAATGTTTAATCAACATTCAATTGCAAGAAGTAATTGCATTGTTTATTACGTTATAAATCCATGTACATGTAATTAATGATGCCGAATGTTTTTTTTTACGTATTCTTTAATCCGACAACATCGCGTATTATCGAAAAGAAAATGTATTTAGGCTAGAAATACTGATACCTACTTGATAGAATGTATACTAAGCATGGGTGAAAGTGTGTATCCTGACTCGTCTACGATAATCGACGCAAAGGTACATGTACCATAGCTTAAATGCATGGTATACTTATATGTAGTAATCTGTGAATACAACTTAGTGTCCTGAGTTAGTAGATGAAGGACTTGATCAATAATGAGGCATCTTCTTAAGAGAGTTAGATGTCCGTCCACAATGTTCCCGAATGTGAATTGACCGATCAACACCCCTTACTACATGTACATGTATGTTGGCTTACCTTCACTTCATGTACATGCATATTGGCTCACTTTTTCTGCATGTTCATGTGCAGTATGTTGGCTCACATTAACTGTTGACACAGAATTTCCATTCGCCTATGGTCCTCAAATATTTGCGTTTCGTTTTGGAGGAAGCGCAGTCTGACAGGCGGGGTGCCAGTGTTATATAATGTAGTGCCATTACCTAGATCTGACTACCGCCTGCTCCATAGTCTGACGTAACCCTTAGCTAACACGATTACACTTAACCGAGGTGGCTAATCGCATTGGATTAATCGGTTACGGGCCACAATTGACTTATTGAAATCGCTGCAACTGAGGGATGAACTGAGTGTATGTCATCCCTCTGAAATGTGTTAGAGAAAAAAGGAGGAGTCTGTGATGGCCCGTACCCAGTTTTATTCATTCCAGTATACCTCTGCTGCAGTATGATCCATCAGCTCTCAGAAAGACGGCATTTACCAGCTACAAGAGAATGATGAAGAAAAGCACAAAATGTATTTGAAAGTGAATTGAGATAGATCAGCCAGATCCAATTAGCAAAGCTGTTTGGTGTAAGATTTACTGTTTTAACAAACTACGTGTTGGGTCGTTAGAAAGATTCATTGGATGAAATTATTGATGATTCCAAGGAGTAAATAGATATTGGAGGCATTGTTGACTTCGTGTTATTGACCTGCACTCCAATCTTATTGACGAGACGTGGTAAGGGAAAGATGCACAAACCAGCATTATATACAGAAACCGGTTCCATAGATGAAAGCGATCACCAAAAAGAAAAAAATAAGAAAAGTTCCACTGGGAGAGGGTAACTTTGGCGATATAACGGTAATTTAAAACAAGCCATCTTAACGCGTTTTAAGCTCTTATCATTTATGAAACACATGATACGCATTTATAATGGGTCGACGAAGAAGAATGGGATGGACCTCGGCGCCAATTTTGTACGTGAAGCTGATGCGATGGTTTTGCCTTAGAATAAAATTCGGCTGGTGTCTGGAAATGTACGTTCCTTGAATACTGAGAGGACGTTGTAAATGAGGGTTGCTGGGATTATGAGTGTTCGTCAGCGTAATGGCTAGCTCGAATGAGTTTTCACAACAAACTCCTGAAGTCTGGTGGCGAAGTGAGGAGTTCCGTCGTGTCGCTGATTAGAAATCGCCAAGTGATCGATTACCCAAGAAACCATTCATTAGTGCTAAATGACTGATGGCGAATCGACCAGGAGACCGCGGTCAATTTCTGAATTATACTTCCAACTCCTTCGACACGTTCAACCAACTTCAAACCAACGACGGCTTCAAGTTGGCAATGTATTCTATGTGTTGTGGCTTATGATGGTATCAATTAGGTGCAATTATG